>NC_089760.1:28500000-28562500 GCF_040412425.1 Macrobrachium rosenbergii
GAAAATGTTCCAACGCCAGCTTTATTGTTACGCATTGAATCCTTTACATAAACTGTTTAGATACAGTAAAGTATTTTAGATTTTTTTTTCAAAGGTCAAGAGGAACTTAGCAGCCAAAACTAAGCTTTATTAAATGATACAGAAATGACAAAGTAAATAAGTGGTATGGATGATGCTGAAACTGATGTGTTTGGAAGACTTTACTTTAATGACATGTAAAATAGTACCAAAAGTAAATAAAAGATAAGAACAGCTGATTTTGCTTCAGTAAAGAAAAAAATGTTTTATTGTAAGGTAAGATATGCAAATTATATTATTATATAAATTGAACCGACTGGTTAGTCGACCCGGCATTTCCCCCAGCTCTTTCTACGAAATGGAGATACCTTTTTTTATTTTTATGGCGTTTCATAGAATAATGCGTTTACTTATGACCTTGTATCCGATGAGAATCCCATTTCGCTTTAAAATTCTTAATGGAATAGAATGGATTACGACGTATAACAGTCCTTTGTTTAAATGAGAAAGTTGTTCTAGTTTTTGGTAGCTGTTAGAACAATAAATTTGCATTAAACTTTTTGTTTGATGAAATCCCATTTTACTTCGGAATTCTAAACAGAACGGAATGAATTGTGCAAGGTCAACCGTCCTTTGTTTAAATACATTTTTTTTTATTTTCTTTATTGTTCTACTTTGCTTTGTTCTTCTCTTTATCACACATGAGCACTCTGTCCTATGGAAGGTTGCCTAGATAGTTAATGACCTATTTGACTAGTTCTATACAATTGTGTTCTCATGTTGAAAAACATTGTTCAAAACATTATCGTTAAGGTTTCCTTCTGTGGCTCTCGGGGTTCATCTCGAATGCGAAAAAATAGCAATTCAGCTCTGGTTAATTATTTCTCGAGCTTAGAAAATGGTAACAAGAGCAACTTTCAGTCTTTGTTGTTCATCGTGTAATTTCGTGGAAGACACAGTCCTCTCCTCTGTTTGCCCTTTTTGTCGGTTTCGTTGGTGATTTCAGCGAGTTGATTTTGTGGGTAAACCGCGGCATCGAGTTGCGTAAATGGGAAGTTCTGTAAGTTTTTAATTGTTCCTCTAGAGAGGGAGGTAAAGTTACCCAATACGAAATTAATCGCTTCATTTTTTAGTGGCTGCAGAGACGGTATTATCGGTCTTTGGAATGAGGTTGTATCGATACTGAAATGAAATATAATAATAACCTTTATGAATGTTAATGTATCCTTATATACAAAGTATATCGTACTTCTTCGGATTCTTGTATACCCGTTCATCGATAACAGTGTAGAATATATATTTTACTGGGAGTAAAGCAGGGAAAACGTAACCGTTTCCTTTTTTAATTATCAATATTTGTATATCCTACTGTTGAAGGTATTTCATCAGGATTCAAGATAACGTATTCCATTATTAACAAAGATATGAATGAAGATTTAGATTTTCCTTGGGGGAATATCCGTGGTCCCTTTCATCGCTGTCAACGATCCTTACTTTGTTGTGACGTGGAAACAGTGGGGTCTAAATGCGGGTCTCAATTGTTAAGAAAAATGTAGAAAAATTGTATCAGTTGAATCCTTCAGATTGATAGTTGAATAATAAAGGAGTGTATTGTGGCAGGTAGGAAATTAGATGTTTTGGCTATGGATAAGGTCTTAGCTTTGAAATTCATAATTGCAGTGATTTTTATTCCCATAAATGTTCTTAAAACAACCGTTTAGGTTGTGAGATTAGTCAAGAACTGAGTCCTGCAGTAAACCTCAGACAGCACATAAATGCATTTTACTTCAAGACACTAAATAAACTGAGACATATGTAAAAGCACTGAGAGGTCATTTGCTTTCCTAGAAATGGGCCGAGGTTTTGGGCTCCGAGTCGTTTAAGCTATCTCACCGTTTTGGAACCAAGTTAAATCAATTGTAAATCATTTGTAAAATGTAAGTGTGTCCTAAAACCTCGAAGTTTATGTGGAGGCATTTGTAGTAACAAACTGTATGCACAGTTACATTAAAATGTCGTTAGTCTGGCAATTTCTTGAATGGATGATCACTTGAGAAAGAAAAACGCTTAGCATATAACGTCCATGAACCATCTGTCGAGTTGTGTGCTTGAGACTAGAAGCTCTCCCCGATAATTAGTGTATACAAACCTACAAACGGGCTCTGCGATTAATGGTGGGATCAGCAAAGGTTCGCAGTGAGCTCTGAAAACGATTGCACATTGGGAGGTATTGCTTTGCGTGAATAACAGATATGTTGCTTCAATGTCTCTCCTTACGTCAGACCATAACATAAATTATTAAATTTATTAAAGAGAACAAGTTATTTTTTTCTGTTGATCAATGTGGATTACTCAAAATCCCATTATTATTATTATTATTATTATTATTATTATTATTATTATTATTATTATTATTATTATTGAACTTGCTATGGAATAGACCTTTGGTCTGTTCCAAAGGGAAATGATGTCATTATGAATAATAATAATAATAATAATAATAATAATAATAATAATAATAATAATAATAATAATAATAATTATTATTATTATTATTATTATTATTATTATTATTATTATTATTATTATTATTATTATTATTATTATTATTATTATTAAGTAATAATAATTAGAATGAAAAGATCAGAGAATGCGAGTAATTTACGAAGCTATCAATGTCGCTCACTAAATTTCTACTTTCGGAAAGTTTTATCATCAGGCAAAGTTCACAAATTGGATGTAAGAAATTAATTGATGATGTTAGGAGCTATCCTCTAAGACATGACAGATTGAAAATACTCAGAACTATCTTCCATAGCTTACCATGATAGTGGATAACTTGTTGCTCCTTGCTGTTAAGGAAAAACAAAATGCGACCACGAATGGAAATGTAATACAGTAGTTGCCTCGGAGCTGAAATTTCATGGAAACACTCCATCATGGTCTTTTTATTATGTTGCAAGAGGATGTTGCATAAAGATAAAAAACATGAAAAGCTTAATAACCGCCCATTTTTTTTAGAATTTTCTCGCTTGTTTTAATGTTTATTGATAAAATTCTAAGTCCAAAAAGTGTTTCTGACAAAAAAGGACAAAATAAGTGCATTTTTAAAACACGAACCTGTATGCCCCAAAGCTCTCGAAAACGAGAGAATATTTATAAACAGTACCAAGAGAACTATATAAAGGTAACGAACAAGTAAAAGATAACCTTATTATTTTAGTAAAATATCTTGTTATTTTAATAAAGGATAATCTTACTATTTTTTACCCATCTATTTTCAAAGAAACGTCTATGTTGAACAGCTCATAAATTTATAGTGAAGATGTTTTTCATATGCTCGTTAAGGTATTTTTGTAGACATCGTTAATGTTGAAAAAATGTAGCAGAAAAATTGTGTGCATTATGTTGGGCCGTAAACCTTGCAAGGATAATAATCTCGTTTACTACCTATTATACTACGGCTGCAGTACTTCCGCGCGCGCGCAAATGCAGTACTTCCGCGTGTGCTAGCATGTATGTATATCTTATGTAATAGTAATTTAATGAGGTGGATTAAAACAAATAATCATAAAGAGAGTGTGTTATCTATCCTACGGAATATAACCAGTAAGGATCTTCCTTAATACACTCGTAGGCAGTTGTGTGAAATTGCTCAGAAAAGGATATTGTATTTGTGAACTCACACTTTTTTTCCTTAAGACCTTCGCTGAGAAAATATCCGATTTTCCTAGCTTTGCTGTAAGTAGCAACTCGAAATGATTTTAGAAAGGGACTAAACGAGATACCGTAGGTTTTTTTTTTTTTTTTTTTTTTTTACTATAGGTAGGACGCGGGTGCATTATAGCATATCTCTAAAACAAAACTTCTCATCTTCGTAATTTTGTCCATATTCTTCAGTCTCCCTTCCGTCTTTCATGAGCAGTAGCAGTTACCCTTCAGGATTATGTTCTACTGTTTGTACCCTCATTTCAGTTATAAACACTGATTATAGTGTCGGCCATTAAGCCTCCCTGGGATAATCACGAAGGCAGTCTCAGCTGTACCACAGTTCCTTAATAAGAACTGTGACCCGAGCGTTTAATGGGGAGGTCTGCCGCTCCCCATTTCCTTTGCTGTTTCATGTATTCTTTACAGGCTTGTACAAGTACTTGTACTGGGACTTGAATATCAGTGTGCTTATATTTGACCCAAAAGTACTTGAAAAGTCAAATACAGTAGTTATAATTATACAAGTACATTATTTAAATAATTAAATAACTGTAAATGCTTTTATTGTGACTAAGCAGATTATAATAAGGTATTTTACTGAAATCAGTGTAAAAAAATGTGCTTGTAAGTTATTAAATAATAATAGTAATAATATTAAGTTTACATCAGTTGTAGCTACCAATATACTGCAGTAGTACTAGACTACCTGACAACTCTCGTGCCGTAGGTGCTTGGTGTAATTAGCGGAATCAACCACCCTGGGGGTAAGAGGGCTTTTAAAAAAAAAGTTGTGAAATTTTTGTGTTATCATCTCTAAGAATATAAATTAGCTTGATGTTGTGCTGTACATGTACAAATTTTGATTTTCGTACTGAACACCATCAGTGTCTTAACCTCTGTTTTGTGTCAAGATTTTTTGTCATATAGCCGCTGGCGTGGCTAACTGTATTTTGGCATTTAAATAGAAATTTATCAGAATACGTCTCAATAAATTGTTCCTAGACAGTGTTTTGGTCATGTGTGTGTGTGTTAAAACAAGGCAAATAAATGTGACAGCTGACACAACCTGTCCAGTAACAAGTTGCAAACTTTAAGCACTCCAATTGATAGTTTTAGAACAACCACAATTTTATATTCCATTCCCTTATTCTCTGTAGTTTGAACATACCTTCGCATGAGCGTTAATAGGAATCTGTCAGAATGGATGAAAAATCGGAAGATTTGTAACATCAAAAATGTAAAATTTTCACAAAATCCTGCCAAATTTTGGAATGAACACGCTTATAAGGCTTCGTACAACAAGGAACGTGATTCCTTTCCAAGAGGAAGTATTCGTCAGTGGAAGGAAACACCAAGAAATGGACAACTGCTTTTTCAAACCTACGATCTTTCCTTAATTCCACCATTTTCGTTTTCCAAGGCTACAGTTTTCTCATCAAGTCTGAGATTTTCGTCAATCCGTCTACTCAGCTGTCTGCTGAGTTCAGGATGCTGGCCGACCTCGAATTGCCTGTGTAACGTTTGCACTCCTTCTCCTTGCAGCCTGGCTCTGCAACTTGCGTCAACCACATTTTTTCGCCTGACGCCCTCCGGCAACGCAGGGCAAGAAAAGTCTCTTTCGGGAGCTGCTTAACAAAGCCTGCCAGAACACCCATAAAGAACCTTGCAAAAGGCCAAGTTGTAAGAGGACAATCAAGAGAAGCTGAGAGTTTTGATACTTGTAATGGTCACCTCTGTAACAAAATCCAACAGTATGGATATGTAATTGCTCGCGAAGGTGACCTTTGAAAAGTTGGGTCAGCTATTCGCAGGGTCCATTTTGACCATACACAGCAGATAGGAAAATGCTGAACCATTCGCATACCACAGGAAGTCGAAAAGGCTCCTTGGTGACAAGACACAGGCACACAAAATGCGGTTTCAGCTTTAAAACGTCCATCAGCTGAACCGGTTATAAAATCCGGTTTTGAAGAAAACATTCAGTAATGTGTGTGTGTGTACGTTATACTTCGTGACGCCTTGAAGTACAGAGGCGTGTCTTGCCGAACTTTGACCTCGAATGATGTCACGAAGGAGTAAGTTCATGTGTGCATTGCCTAAGGAATAAAATGGGAGTGAACAATGTAGGATTGGGCATTTGCGATCCGTTAATTGTATAACTGAAACATGTGATTTGTGTAGTTCACATGAAGACTGTCCCAGAGGATTTTGTGAAGTGAGTACAACTCATGAACATTTTAGACTTTACTTTCAGAACTATGAACACAGACGTTACCCCTGTGGCAGTGAAATTTTGTGTTCCTGCAATTTTTACATTTTCTGGTTTTTAATATAACGTTTGTTCTTTCACAGGTATTCCATTCCATTCCATTCCTCCCTCCTTCAAAGAAGGGAGTGGTATGACATTTTGAGATTACCTGATTTTAATAATTGACCTGTTTATGATTTGACAGATGAGTTATTTTCCGCGTTTCCCTTAAGTAATTGGATGTTTATGATTATGGACCTTATTTCCTTAGAAGAACTTTTGATAGTTATGATTAATCATTGGATTTCATACTTCGTAATTTTTAAGAAGTTATTTTCGTTGTTTTTTGTCAATAAAGGTTTAGTTTTGTACTTAGTATCTCATTCCAGTAGTCCTTAGAATTTAGTTAGGGAAAGGTATAACTTTTGATGTCGGCTCACGTTACACGCTATCAGGCAAATATCTCGGGATAAGCGAGATACAAACCTCCGTTCACAGAACGGAGACTTAAATCAAGTATAGGCTCAGGATTGGCCTTTACAGATATATATAGATGATATAATGAGGAAAATAGAAGAGCAAGACAGGTTAGAAATACCAGCTTTGAAGCATCAAGTAAGTGCCTTGAACAAGAAGACGGAAAAGTTGGCGAACACGAATGCGTAGTTTATCCAAGAAATCGACCCGCAAACATTGCCTGCAGAAGTTCAAATTGAAGTCGGGAAGTTAAGAGAAGAGTTCAGAAGACTGATGGGCGCTCATGATATAGACACTGCAGAATGAGATTGTCTCGTGGAGAAGCAGATTGGGGAGTTGAAGATGAAACTGGCAGAGGCCATGAACAGTCAAGTAAATGCCTTGAACGAGGAAGTGCACCGGATGTTGAAGACTCACAAACGAATTACGCAATCAGGCTGCTTATCTGCAAGCGCAAGTGATGGACAAAGAGAGAGAGAAGCTCGTGAGGTAAAGGAAGAAAACAAACAAATAAAGAGCAGAGCGGAAAAGGAAATCAAGGCTATGAAAGACCGCGTGGAAGTTCTCTCGAACGAAATTGAGCATCTGCGGAAGGTGAACGATCTCAAAGACCAAGTCATTAAACTTGAGTTGGATAAGAAGATACTTAAAGATATGCAGATGGGCAAAATAAACGAAAACAGTAATATTCTAGGTATAATAGAAGAGAAGGATAATATGATAACCCTTCTAAAACGCAAGGTAGAAGACTTAGAGAAGAAATAAAGGAACTGATGAACGTTGCCCATAGAAAGACAGGCAAGGAAGCGGAGAAAGAGTTAAAGAAGTGTATAAACAACATACCTTCATTTTAGTTACTATACAATAGACATACTTTTGACATCAGATGATATGGCTTAGTTTTGGAAGAGTCTTAGCTTTTAGTTGCAAATAAATTCTCGCAGAGCTCTCAGCCATGTGATTTAGAAGGAAATTTGTTTGATAGAGAATGTTTAGAAGGTCATATAGTTATTTTGTATGTACGAAACTGTATTGGAAAAGAGAAAAAAAGAATCATTGTTTGTTTCAAATCATTTCTTCTTCTCCTAGTTTACCGCTCAGCTGCACTGACATCAAAGACACATTTAAGAAACTAATACAACTCTTCAGAAAGCCACAGAAGAAACTTATGATTTAGTTATGGCGTGAGCTTGTTTGCTTCAGCTTAGAAGAAATCTTGTAATGTATAAGAACCTAAGAAAGCATAAGTAGAAGGAGCATTCCTTCTACTTTTGATGACAACGTATGAGGGAGAGATGGGGATAAAAAAAAAATACGTTGGTTGTTTCTAGGTAATAAAAAGGAAAAAGGCATAAAGAGTGTGGATAGAGTAAAGGGAAAGACTTCTAGGTAGTGGTACAGAAAAGTTGCGCAGGTTTCGCTCTGTTATGTACAATATTACGTGGGGCATTCCAAAGAAAAGACTATACCACACACACATACACACACACACACACACACACATATATATATATATATATATATATATATATATATGTATATTATAAATATATATATATTTTTTTTCATATAGACATATATGTATATATATATATATATAGAGAGAGAGAGAGAAAGAGAGTATATATATATAAATATAAATATATATAAATATATATATATATATATATATATATATACATTATATATATATATATATATATATATATATATATATATATATATATATATATATATATATATATATATATAGATATATATATATATATATATATATATATATATATATATATATATATATATACATATATATATGTATATATACAGTATATATATATATATATATATATATATATATATATATATATATATATATATAATATATATAATACTGCATATATATTTATATAGATCTCTGCACACACATGTGTATACTCTCTCTCTCTCTCTCTCTCTCTCTCTCTCTCTCTCTCTCTCTGCTGTACTAACCTATAGCAATAGTGCTAGATTATCTGGCAACTCTCATGCCGTAGGTAACTTGTATCTAGCTGAATGCAACCACCGATAAAGGGTAGCAGTTACTCGCTGGGTGAGCGGGTTCCGTTCTTAGCTACCACTCTGTTGGTCGCGAGTTCGAATCTCCGACCGGCCAGTGAAGAACGAACAAGAGGAATTTGTTTCTGGTGATAGAAATTCATTTCTCGCTATAATGTGGTTCGGATTCCACAATAAGCTGTGGGTCCCGATGCTAGGTAACCAATTGGTTCTTAGCCACGTAAAAATAAATCTAATCCATCGGGCCACCCCTAGGAGAGCTGTTAATCAGCTCAGTGGTCTGGTTAAACTAAGATATACTTAACTTGATAGGGGGTAGGAGGATTTTTTTTTATAAAAAGTTTTAAAGTGTTTGTGTTACCATCTCTAAGAATAAAGTTAGCTTGATATTGTGCTGTAAATGTAAACATTTTGACTTTCCTATGGAACATCATTTTCACCACCATTATGTCATATGGCTGCTGGTAATTTGGCCTATAAATACAAATTTGTCAGAACACGGCTCAAGAAATTATGTTGCTAGACAATGTTTTGGTCACATGTGGATTTTTTTCTTTGTGTGTTAAAACAAGGCAAATAAATGTGACAACTGACATGTCCTGTCCAGTAACAAGCTGCAAACTCCCACCGCCCCAATTGATAGTTGTAGAGCAACCACAAATGTTATACAATGAGCTGTTAAATGTACGATCGAAGCGGATCAACCGCAGGTTGAGCTTTATACAATAATTGTTTTTTTTTATGTTTAATTTTTGTGCCATTATTCTTTACTTCTTCTTTAAAGTGCTGTTTTCCCATTTTTGTATGGGGGTAAGCACGATGCCTTCTTTTGAAGGACTTTGATTTGGCTTTGGGGTAGACCGTAGTCTCGATCGGCTGCCCTGCCTGACATCGTTTTAAACCAGTCACCAGCGCCCTTTCTCCCAGCAGCGAGAAGTTGGTGCGCGGTTAGGTGGACAGTTCGAGACGGATGAGGTATCTGTTATTTTTTTAGGAGATGTTGTAGTGGCTTTGTTTGTGTGTGTATTAGTCTGTAAACCCATTTGCTTTTAAGCAAACCTATCCGTTGATTACATACATAATCCCGGGGTGTCTACACGGATAGCAAAGTGTCCGCCTCTCTGACCGGTCGGCTGCGGATTTGAAATGATTTCCTTGCATATTATTGTAAATTTGAAGTGTCACTCGTTTTGTTTGTAGTGTAAATCTGCTTTATATTATTAAAAGTTGTATTATCAGCTAAACTAGGAAATTTTTATCATTACGTTTACTTTAACTTGAGAGCCGCCTCACTTTTGATCAACTTCACTCGGTAAGCCCTGTTGGCATCTTTTGACGTCCTGTGGGTAGCTCTTTCCCTCTTAGGTGCAGTTGGCTGAGGCTTACTATCGCTATCTAAAGTCCGAGAAGTTCACAGATACTGTTGAAACGCAGAGCCGTATTCGTTTCAGTTAGATCATTGTAATATATTTTCATAATATGCTTTTGCAATAGATATTTGCTACTGAATTTTAAATAAACATGCATATAAAAATATTAGATACCTGTTGAAAAGTACTGGCACTTGTGCTTAAGTACATTGTTAAGTACTTGGACTTGGATTTAAGTACTGAGCAAATCTTCTTTATTTTTACTTGTTAAGTACTTGGACCTTGACTTAGTTACTAAGCTGATCTTCTGTCCTTGTACTTGTTAAGTACGTGGACTTGGACTGAGGTACTAAGGTGATCTTCTGTTCTTGTACCTGTTAAATACGTGGAGTTGGACTAAGGTACTAAGCAGACCTTCTGTATTTGTAAATTTCTTCAGTATTTGTACGTGTCCAGAAGTACTGGCACGTGCACTTGAACCCATCCCTGATACTTTAGTTTATCAGTCTGCCATTCCTGATCCTACACCAGTGCAGGTCTCAAATGCATTAACTAACCGTGGCCGTGTAACCCTGAATAGACGTCACGCCGGATTTACTAATGTTGCCGTAGCTTGGAGAAGGTCTGGGTATACTTAATGCCAGAATTTGTTCTCAAGGTTTATATCGTTAATTTGTATATGTATTATTTTTTATATAAACTTTTTAAAAGGTAGTCAAAAGTACTTCCAAGCAGTTATTGTTTATTCATATTTTAATTTGTTATGTTTACGATTTTATGTAAAGTGCATTTCAAACTCGCTGAAGGAATTTTCAGAATTCCACAGTCTGACTTTATAATTATTATCAAAAGGTCGATTACCGAGGTCGCAGCGATATTGCTATTTTTGCCCATAAAATGTTAATACCTTGTTGCATTGCAAGCAACTCCTCTTTGAAATGATGCAGGTGTGGACTACCTATAACTAGCTAGTTGTAGCGTTTTGGGAGGACACACAAAAAAAAACAACGTTTTCAAATATGTTTCATATAATTAGGCTATTGGGCAGTGCGAAAGCTCATGATGCAGACGTTAATCTAGTTTGTGGAGTTTTCTAGACTAAATTGTTTTTTATGTATATGATCGTGGTTGGGGGGGGAGGGGGGGAGGTGTAGGGCGCACTGCAGTGTAATAAGTGGAGTTTAGGAACTGTAATCCCTCTATCATGGCATTATTGTCATTTATCCTCGGCGCTGCAGGAGACCAAAATTCGGAGAGAAGAGAGAAAAGGAGTAGTAGGATTGCAATTCAGGGTTCGGATTTATTTTTTCTTTTTCTACAATAACTAGTTTATATTCTACCAATCATAAATACAGTGATATACTCATTTTTAGGCACGCCTTTCCATGGTGGTTGAAGAGTGGCTTGAGAGGATTATTTTTTTTGTATCTTGTATTTTTTTTCGGTAACAACAAATTCCTCATATTTCTCTTAACAAGGAATCTGATGAAAAAAATAAAAAGCTGCTCCGGAGGAATGTGTCCAGTTGGATGGCCTGTCCCCCTTCAAAAAATGTCGCTGGTTATATTAAATTTCCTCCAGCGTCTTGGGGGTTCTGTAACATTTATTTATGTTCGGGAGAGGGAAGGTTCTTATGTTCAATATTTCGAACAGGAAAAGATTCTAAGCTACGTCAGGTAATCTTCGTAAGGAAGAGCAATATTGATTGAGAGACGTAAATTATTTCTTATGTTATTTTTATATTTTTTTATTTTCTTTTGTTATGTTTTTATTTAAGATTCAGAGAATCAGAGCTAAATTTATTTTCTTTAACAAATGGGACGGAATTAAGCCATTTGTGTTGTGAAGTTAGAAAGTCGATCTAGTATTGAAGGAAAGATGTTAAAGGCAGATGATGCAGTACAGTAAATGAGAGAGTGCGGCAGACCCATTTGCTCTTTTTATATCCGAAGAAATGCTTTGGGGATTTTCTTATTGTCCGTTTGACAGATTTTGTATCAGAAGATTTCAATTTGAAACTGAAGTGTCGATTAAACTTAATCATGTACTGATTCTTAATTTAAATTATATATATATACTCGTGTATATATATATATATATATATATATATATATATATATATATATATATATATATATATAGAGAGAGAGAGAGAGAGAGAGAGAGAGAGAGAGAGAGAGAGAGAGAGAGAGATAGTACACACATATACATATATATATATATACATTCTCTCTCTCTCTCTCTCTATATATATATATATATATATATATATATATATATATATATATATATATATATATATATATATATATATATATATATATATATATATATATATATATATATATATATATATATATATATATTATTTCACAGATACATTTCGTTTTGACGTGTGCCCGCCTGATAATAACAGTCTCAAACGTTCGGTGAAACTCAGAAACGTAAACAATGGACCGGAATGAATAATGGAAGGTCCTGACATTATATGGAAGAAAAGTTGCTCCGGCGAGGAAACTTTTACATCACACAAAGTTTATATGAAGAAACTGATGCGACTGTCATTGCTGTTATTTTCCAGAGGGTGTTTGTTTTATCGGCAAAGCGCAGATATGAGAGCTTTCATAAAAACTTTTATATAATTCTGTGACTTGGAAATTATGGTGTAAATTAATGCAATCGTTATTCAGTAACAGGGAAGATGTGGATGCACTAGCCTAGTCCACAACTCATTTAAAAGGCCTGAAATTTTAGGTCGTACAGAGATTTAACCCTGTTATCCACTATGACCAACAAACAGTAGGAGTTTTTCATTCGTCTGCATTCCTGTATTTTACCTTATTGCTGTAGAACATGTGCACTGTATCCGAGTTATGGAGTACAAAAGACGGCAGGAGGATTAATTAGATAAAGACTTAATTTTGAAATGTTACATTACATTTTGGTTCTGGTAGGTTGGCCATTACCCAAGCCGCCATTTGAGATAATACTACTAGAGAAATACAGATCCCGTCTGAGGGTAGCCAGTGTCAGTGAGACTATAGTTGGCGTTATTCAGTAAATGTTATCATCTTTAGTGACAGTACTCATTTTCATGTAGAAGGCACCCGGAAATCAAACTGGTTTATGCAAAGAAACAGCTGTCAGCGAGGACAGAAGAAAACACGTTTTTCGGCAGTGGTGGAGTTGGTTGGTCTTTGCCAAGAATCACTAACACTAAAGGTCTTATGTCTTATGTTGCTACTGCCAGAGTTTTGCTTCATTTTACCCCAAGTCTCTTTCTGTTATGAGTGATACAGAAACGTTTCACAGCTGGCTTCTCTGGAAGTTGGAGCTGCCAGATATCTCTTAATGCTTCATTTACCAGAAGAGAATTGTCACAAGTATTCATCCTTATTTTTTTGTTTTTGTAATAAATCCACATTTGTATCACTATAAATTATAATTGTATCACTATAAATTATAATTGTATCTGCAAGTTATTGTGTCAGTGTATGAAGCAAGAACACTATTATGTTTTTATTTTTTGTAAAGTATGCTAGTTTATTGCGTTAGTTGTAGTGGTAAATGCCTTTAATAACTATTAAAAGTAAAGTCCCAACGCTCCGTATCGTAATATCTAAGCTTTGATGGAGATTTCGGCGATTGGCTCATGGTGCTGTGCTTAGAGCAGGATTATTAACGCTGTCAATGATTTGTGAGCGAACGAGAATGCTAATGAGCTGATTATACCCTGTCGGCATTAGGAATACTGACTCACAGATGGGTCCCCCCCGCCCCCTTTACGCTGCAGGATTTGCTCACGAATTGATCTGTGGTAGGTAGTTGATATGAAAGCAGTCTTCTGGTGATAATTACCATTGTCAAGTTCTGTCAGGTGAAGCTTTCGTAGCTACTACTACGATGAATGATTCCAGTTAGATTTTGAATTATCTCGTATCTTGTCATGACATTTCGCTACTTAAAGTACGCATATGTTCATGTATTTCTTGATTCTTTGTATTTTTGTTAACATTTTGGGATATTTTTCAGTTATTTTTATTTTAACGTATTTTCTATTATGTTGAAGTTTCCCGAGTTCGAGTCTCCGGACGGCCAGTGAAGAATTAGAGGAATTTATTTCTGGTTCGGATTCCACAGTAAGCTGTAGGTCCCGTTGCTAGGTAATCAGTTGGTTCTTAGGTACGTAAAATATATCTAACAGCCCTAGGAGAGCTGTTAATCAGCCCAGTGGTCTGGTTAAACTAAAGTATACTTAACTTTTTTTCTTTTGCTACTTAATAGTTATTAACCTTAGTCCACTTGATTGTTTGAGCATTTTGAATAATAATAAAAGTTCCATTGTTTTCACATTAGATGAAGAAAAACACTTTCTTATTTTCGTTTTTATAGTCTAAGTAATTTGCATATTTTAGATGAATGAATGAAGACAGTTAGCTCATTAAAATCCTCAACTTTGTGGAAGTACTTTTCCAATTTTTAGAAGGTCAAAGTGTGTCATTTTATATTGCATTCTTAATGACCCTCTCATACCCGGTCGCGGGGGAAACAGTTATTCTCGTTCCCTGGTCTCAGAGGCTAGGCTCGTTGGCTCATAAGATCATTTTATCCCTTGACTACCATTTTTAATTTCACCTCCCTAATTACCTTCTTTCTGTTAATGGAGTCCGGCTTAGCGAAGGATTAACTTTCATTTAAAAGCGTGCATGCTGTCGATGAATGATCCTCAGTTGACTCTTCATCCTTATATTGATTTTATATGCTGATTTTGCGTCTTTCCAGTACATTGATTTTGCATCTTTCCTGTATCATGATTTTGCGTCTCTCCTATATATTCATTTTCTGTCGTTCCAGTATATTGATTTTGCGTCTTTCCAATACATATGATGGTTTTCATTCCAGCAATGGATAGCTAACGCAAAAAGGACGCGATACAGGTCGTCTTCTCTGATTCCTGAAATCGGAATTGATTTAGACTTTCCAGGGATGAAAATAATTCCAAGATAATGCTAGAATGCGGAGCAAAATTGCTTACATAAACGTAAAGCGCCTAGATTACTGAACCTGATATTGAAATTTCAGTTATCTGAATTTCAAAGGAAAGCAACGTAGACCAGATGTCAAAAGCACCTAAATTTCTTAACCTTAATTTGGAATTTCAGCAATCTGAACTTTCAAAGGAAAACAACATAGACTAGAACGATAACCGTCCAACATAATAGAAGAATTGCACCCAAGAGATAAAAAAAAATAATAGTGAATGCTTTCATTCGGACAGCGAAATTAAATTATTGGCTTCCAATGGTAGGTTGGAAGTTTGAAAGAGAGAATAAATTTGCATGCTTGTTCGAGAGTACAGTCACTATTACTGCCACCGCTGTTATATTGGCTCTCGAACCTCATTCTGTCGAAAGTCTGATTCAAGTTTCACATCGAGAATATTGCTGGCTGTCTTTTTTTTAGGGCACCTGTTCACGATTACCAGTATTGGAAACAGATCCCATTCTGATCTCGCTGCATTTTGCGATGGATGAAGTTCTGATTGAATCAAGTTTTCTCGGCAAACCAGTTAAACTTTGATCGTAACTTAGCCGAAGAAATAACGAAGTTCGTATCGGATCTGATTTCGTCATGGGAAAAATAATGAATCTTCTTGCAAGTTGGTATAATTGCGTTATTACTGGATATCGATTAGATATCCATATTCTCTTAAAATTAATGGGCCACTTGATACAGTGGGAAAGATTATTTCATTTCTCTCTCTCTCTCTCTCTCTCTCTCTCTCTCTCTCTCTCTCTCTCTCTCTCTCTCTCTCTCTCTCTCAAATTATTTCATTTAAATTTTTATCATATCCGAAAATGCTTGCCGCAGGTTAACGTCCAATTGAGTTTGTTAAAAGCATTATATCAGTGTAATTTGTTATATATATACATCAGTGTAATATTTTTTTCTTAAATTGCTACATTTATGTAGACCAGTCACGACAAGTTCTCCTCAACTTCCCTGTCATTCTTTTCTTTTTGTTTTCAAACAAAATGTATCCTAGTTTACCGCCCGTCTTTACACACGCTTTACCACTTAGTCTACTTCTTTGGCCTTTTATCGTTTTTGGATAGTTTTCCCGTCTGCCCTAATTTTACCCACTTATCACTATCCTATCCTCCTCAGTTGTCTACATAACAAGCCCCCTCATAGAATCTTGATGCAATTTTGCACTATGCTAATATGTTTATTCCATTTTAGCATCTCCAGTTTCCATCGCCTTTTCAGTCCATTTACACTTAGCAAAGAGTTCGTCTCAACAGTATCTACATTTTCCCACATTCACCGTCTACAGTCAGACTTGACGATCCAATCCTAAGTACCATTTCTTCCTTCCAAGGAGGGTTCATATCGTCCAGATCTTTTACAGGTACACGTTATACTTTTTCTATTATATCTCTCCCAGTAACTCATATAAACCAATCTCTTCCGTTCTTCCACTGCCTGTACAAATATTTACCGATAATTTTCTCCCAACTCAAACACTTCACCAATCTCTGCTATTTCTCTTCACTTTCACCAGATAGCACACAACCCAGTCCATTTACAATTGCCTTCCATGTCCGAAGAATTTAGGCCTCTGTGCACTTTTTGAGGTTTGCCTGACCTCTCTCATTACACCTTCCATCGAAATAACAAGAAAATCAGTAACCGTTAAGCCACAACAAAACTTTTCTTCAAGCCACCTTTTACATTAATCACTTTCCAGTCCATTCTGTCAAACTTTCATTATAAAACCTTCTAACCGCTCCGAATGAATTATGTAACTGCTATTACACAAATACAAACAAAATTCTCTAACAGTTTTCTGATAACAACCATTTGATCCATACACCCTCCTTTTTCCTAAAGCCACACACCAGTCTTCATTATCAATTTGAGCACCACCCGCTTAGACCAGCACCGTCTAAAGAAGCGAACAGATTTTGCGTTGCGACGATCATAAATTCAAAAAAGGCAGTTGAAAAACGACCACCCACATTTCCCGGAATGTATTGCAACATGAACATTGAATTATTCGAAACATTCATAACTGTGTGAAGCATTGCTGCCGTTCGCTGGTTCGCTGATTACATCATCCAAATTGATTGAACGGGGTCCAAGAGGCATTAGAGTCAGCTGAACCGGTGCTCAACTGGTTTCCTGAATACGAGGTGAAACACATTTTGCTCAGAGGATCATTTCATGAAAAGGTTTGTGTCCGTTTTTGGAAGGAATGTCAATGACGTTTTTCAAAAGATTTGTGGAATACTATAGCTAAGAATAATTTGCGTGCGATGACTGGTTTTTAATAAGTGGTTGTATAAATGAACAATTATTGAGTAATCATTAATGAGAATTTCCTTTATATACGATTTTCATTAATTGATAACATAGAATTCCACACAGGATTCATTTGACTAATTTAACTTCACGATTAATGATAACGTTTCGAATATTATACGCGCAGTTTGTCAAATTTAGCTTGACGCGTTGCCTTACAGAAAGAGAATTGCTAAACCGATCAGGACTGGGATGCAACGAATTCCAAGATTCCTGGAATAGCACAGACACGTGTGATCGTCTTGCTATTGGGTACTTCAGTAATTGCTTGGTAAACATAGAGGCCAGTGGTTTAATGGCCAGTGAAACGCTTAGGGTCCGTTCGTGTCGCAAATGCGAAGCGATTCGTGTTGAAATCTGTCTCATATGCTTCAGTTTGTCGAGATATTCCGTGACCCACAAGCATCCGGGGAGGTGGAGTGGAAATTTTGTATGTATATATATATATATATATATATATATATATATATATATATATATATATATATATATATATATATATATATATATATATATATATATATATATATATATGTGTGTGTGTGTGTGTGTGTGTGTGTGTGTGTGTGTATGCATACATATATACAGAGAGTCCAACGTATCTATTTCAGTGATGTACACACTAATCACATATATCGAATATCTACTTGTCCATGAGCAGAATTTCACCGATTTAATTTTTCCACATGGATCATAATAGAAAATGTATTTTAGATGCTCTGAAAATTTTCCCATTTACGTGGCAATGGATGGTTTTATCATGGCGTCTTTTCTTCAGTGTGTAAACTTGCGAAAGCTCTGTTCCGATAATTTTTTTCAAGAGATGCCGGTGAAAACTTAAGGATTCCTCGTTATCCTGAGCTTCAGAGTTTGATAAAAACCTTTTCCGTGGGGCAGGCGGATATTTATTATGTTGGAGAGTTTACCTAGAAACATTTCCACTCGTAAAGGATTAACAAAGATCCTGATCATTCAGCGAAGTATTAGATTACCTTGAGACACGGATCAAAACATGGAGTTCAATATTTTAAAGTCGTAAGGGGTATATATATTAATTTTGTTGACTCATCAGATCATAGATGCATTTTTGTTTCTAAATATTTATAGGCGTCTTTAGAATAAGACAATATTCTGTGCAACCCTGCTTTGCGACTCAGTTTTTTTTTTTGCCTGGTTCCATAAATGTGGGTGTTTGTTCATTTACAATAAATAATTATAATGATAGTAATACCAGGTGATATGTTAGGCTATAAAGTCTGCTGAGTTCCAGTTGGCCGAAAGTGAGTTGCCCACAATTTTCTTAATTTTTTCTCGCCTTTTTTTTTTATTAGCGTTTCTTTTTGTTATATATTAAATTCTTCTGTCTGGTTACACAGCAAAGTCGAGGTTTTCATCATCGCGCTAATGATATTGTTCGTTAATGATGCACCTTTTCTTGTTCTATTCTGTTGTGAATCCCGGCTCCTCCTGGTTCAATAATTTCCGTGAATTCCTTTCGAATTGTTACATCATCGGGGATGTATACCTGTTATGTTCGCGGTGCAGAAGCATTTTTTCCATAATGTAGGACAATGCTCTTCAGAAAGGGAAAATCACTCTTCATTCTTGACCACACTGATATCTTTCCTTTAGTTTCCTTCCTATGTTTTTTATGAACTTAGAAAATAATGAAATCTGTTATTTTATCTCTGCTTATTTATCAAGTCAGCAAAACAGATGCATTGTGCCACGAGAACGGAATGTGATGAGAGTTTAACTTATGCAAATGTAAAAGGGCTACATTTAAATCTAATGCAAATAAAACGAGGCAGGCATTTTACTGATAGCCTACACAAATTGCAGTAAATGACTCATGACAAGATTTCATTCAACGTGGTGATTTGTTGGTGTAAGGTTTTAGAATGTATTTTTATTTAAAGGGTTGAGTTAAAGTTTAATTGAATGTAAAAAATAAAAGTTTAATTGAATGTAAAAAATAAAAGTTTAATTGAATGTAAAAAATAAAAGTTTAATTGAATGTAAATTTATTTTTCACTTATCTTTCATATGAATACTAATACGTGTGACATTCCTATCGTTACCTCTACTGATGAAGTTGGAAGGAGTTTTGCCTTCTGTGTCTGTGTGTTTCTCTTTTTGTCCGCAAGATATCTCAAAATTAACGATGGATTCAGTTCTGAGCCAAGAACACATTGTTTACACTATAAGATGTAACCTTATCCAGGGGTAGATCCGACGTTTCCTTTTTCATATCAGTGCGTCAGCTTTCTGAAATGTGATCGTATGTACTGAGGATTTAGTAACCGAATTGAGATGGCTTACCTTATAGAGATATGTTAAAGTGTTGGCGTTGGTTCAGTAGTCATGTAATATCAAGTTAGTCTACCTTTTTTTTTTTGTGCAATACATAATTTTTCTTACGCTTTCTCTCTTAGTTTTATATTTGTTTCCTCTCACAAAGCCGGACAATTTAATCAAATCGTCTGTTCCCTGTAGAAAGAAACTTATCACATTTTATCCGTTAGGCTTACTTTCGCCATATCCATATACTTTGCTCGCATTCAACAAATGGACCATCTTCTCAATCCCAAACGGCACCTGAATTTTAGGAAATTGATTAATATGAGAATATCAGAATGCCGAGATGGGCTTTAGGAGTGTGGGCGTTGGTGCGTGTAAAAGGTATATCAGGAGTGAAGGAGTTCGTTAGGTGGAAATTTCCAGTTGCTGAAGGTTTGGTTGTTCCGTATATCTAGCGACGAAGTAGAGTTATATGTTTGTTAATAATACGAAAATTGGAACACAATTTTTAAAATTTATTTTGATCATCACAACGACAACAGCAGCATTGGTATATAATGCTGACGCTTGTAATAATGATAAATAGTGACAGAGAAAATATGACGATGGAATTGCTGTTTATGAACTTTGATCGCGAGACTTCCCAAACCGAAGAGAAGTAAATCAGCCTACGAATTATGATACGAAGTCCTGGGAACGTTAGTTTAAAAATTGTTCTTGGATTATTGACCGTCTGTATATTTTACATTTGCTGCTATCTGTATTCGGTCCCGCAAGGGCAGTTTTGTCCCTCAAAATTCGACGTCCTTCGGTAAGAGTTCACAAGTTATCCAGCCGCAGTGCACAGAATGTAGATCGAGCAGCAGAGGTTTCAGCTTAGGTCATCGAATGACAATTATAATGGTAATGACTAGACACGTATAGTGTACCGTTTTAACTAGTGAAAGATCAAAGTTAACCTAACATCTTGAGAATTTGGGCCTTCGTATATACTCTTGCATGGAAAGGAGTTGTAAGGACTAGAACTCTCTCTCTCTCTCTCTCTCTCTCTCTCTCTCTCTCTCTCTCTCTCTCTCTCTCTCTCTTGCGCGCGTAATTTTTCCCATGGTTCTCCTTATCATAATTAGAAAACGCAGTATCTTATACTATCTTGACATAATGTATGTCATTTCTTGGTAAGATCCACATTAGTTTGTGAATCATGGGTATGAGGCCGTTTGTGACCTTTTTCTAATGGGAATGAAAGATTTTGAAGGAATGTGATTCATTCAAGTTGTCTATTACGAAATCGGAGAGAACTTTTTAGGAAGATAAATGAAAATAAACAGTGTTCTGGGCAAGGGGGTATGTTTTTACAAAAGTCAGGGAGTCATTTTCTTTGTGTTTATATAAAACTCGATTTACAAAAAAGCCGCACTCACGATTCATACTTCTAAAATTCGAAAAAGCTGCTCGTTGTGTAATTAATTCATTTAACCTACAGTATACACTAAACTAAAAATTAGAGGAGAATATTGCATCCTAGCCAGGTTCTTTTAGCTAGAATTGCGGAAAAGTTAGTATGATATGGTTACTATTCTTCCATACTATAACCACTCATTCATAATTTATCATAAATGGAATGGTATTTACATTGTATGAAAAAAACCACCTTCTACGATGGCTCCATGTATTTGAAATTAAGATATCTACCAGTATAATTCTCTCTCTCTCTCTCTCTCTCTCTCTCTCTCTCTCTCTCTTTTTACGTAGCAGTACAGTAGCAAATTGTAACGTCACTAGACCTTAAGAGTGATCGTCGATTGAGAGATCTTAACCACTATTTTGCTGTTTGTGTAATTAGCAAAACTGTAAATGTAACAGATAATGTTACAAACAGTTTAAGAATAATTGTCATTCCTTTTCATCGTGGTAAAATAAAAGAATATCGAAAGAAATTTCTAGAAGTCATGCTCAATACGAAATAATACAAATATGGAACGTATTCATTCCTTTGATACATTGCATGTCAGAGGCGAATAATTTGGAAATCCTGCGTTAGTGTACCAAAAAATCCGTGTCCTCGTTTATCACGTCATAGGAAGTTGATTGGTCTGGGTCGAAAGCCAATTAGGCTGCTCGGCCGGCCTGACGTTACCTGGATTCCTGAATGCAATATGCATTATAGGTTGTTCAATAGCGTAACGCTCAAAAAAGAAAGTGGCAAAATTCCCAGTTTTTTTTACGGGAAGCTTTCGTTCATACATCTTATATTGGTGGATAAAATCTTTTTGGAAAATTAGCATTAAGTATTTATATTTTTTTTACTATTTCAAAATCTTAACAAAGGCATAGCTTATAAATATAAATATTCTATGCCCTTTTTAAAGATTTTGAAATATTAAAAAAAATCTGTTCTGCCTTATAACGGCAATATTACCATAGTGCAAAATAAACACCAGTAAACAAAGTCCCAAGAGATGGAGATTATTCGTCATCCTCGTACTTTCTGTTATCAGATTCAAAGGAGATTGTATTTGAGTCGATGGATTGGGAAGCCCCTTTGATGATGTGTTACCGGTCTTTGTCACGTATCATAAAAACGATTGAGAAGAGACATTTGCTTCTTCCTGCCATATGAACTGGGAATAAACATAAATCGAATGTTTGTGCTGAAAGTGTCGTTACAATAAAAATGTGGTATTCATGATAAAGTCAGTTATATTGATTTAACAGAGATCTGGATCTACACAGACATACTGGGGGATAGAGGGAGAGGCGAGTATGCATGTACACGCATACTTTTGTCGCTGCGGATCCACGTTACTGAAATATACATATTTATTTCTAGACTAAAGTCTGCATGGAGTTGGAATATTTTAAATAATTTGCGGTCATGAAATAATACATTATAAAAATTTATGAGATGTCCATGAATTCATTGGTCTAATTATTATCATTAGTGTTATCCTCTCAACTGATGGGAGCGAATTTTTAGATTACATACCCAGAAATATTTAACAAAACTAAATGCCTATTTGTGAAAAAAATAATGACGAAAGAGGAACTGGTTAAATTGTTTATATAAAAATTTGTGTTAAGCAAATGTACGAATGAAATGTAAAGAACAGATTCATTTCAAAGTTGAATATAGTACGATCTCATATTTCAGAACACTGGTTTGTACTGGTAACATCGGGCACCTTATCTAAACTAGGCTGTCTTATCGCTGTTAACTATGCGAAACATAGAAAGAAATGGCCATTATGTGCCTTCAGCTATCAAAGATTACAAATAAAGAAATCTAATTAGTAGTGGAGATTGGTTTCGTAGAATCATTCAGAAGTGAAAATACAAAATAAGAAGAAAACTAAATAGCGTCCCCTATGATAGTCGGAATAACGTCCTCTGAAAATCATCAGAAAGGCAACGAGGAGGTATGCCAATACCATCCCGATAGCCCTCAGGGAACTTTTTTTTTTTTCTTTTGTGCTTTTGTTCCTGAAAAGTTAATGCTTTAAAAGAAGTTAAAAGCTGGCTTGAAAATTTTGCCAATAAAAAAGATACAAACGCAGGGAATTTGCAATGGTCCCTAAGAGAGTCAATTGATGGAAAATGCATAAAGGAAATATTCTCTCACTTTGGATAAAAAAAAACTGGTTTCATGTCCCTGACAGTAAGCCACAGGGAGACAACATCCAAAGCTTCTATCCCATCAGAACAGAAAGGTTATATAATTTGGAATTTATTTTTTATCAAGAGCCATTTTATATTTATTTATTATTTTTTCCCCCGGTGTTTCCATTTTTATCGGTTTGAAACTTTATTCTCCCAGGCTTGCTCTACATTTTAGGGGCCTTTTTGGCCCTTTTTGTATATTCCACGTACCGAAAGGAAGCATTGCGAATCAAGCTGCATTTTGAAAAGGAAGAACTGAAAGTTTATTTCAGATTCAGAATTTTGTAGATATGAAATTCAGTTTGTGTGACGAAGAGAAAGATTTACAACCCAGTTTGTGTGACGAAGAGAAAGATTTACAAAAGGGTTGAAGGGAATTCTGCCTTTAACATTTAGCTGTATATAAGATTGAATTTTTCCTATACTTTTGCGATACTTTTTTTCTTTTTGTCTTATGTAGATACTTTCGTTTCTATGTGTATGTATAAATTTTAGTAGAGAATGTCATTGTGCGTAAATTAGAATCGTTATGCATTTAAATATTTATTCGGTCGTTAATGTTATAGTAATCCAGGAAATACAGAATAGTTTATCTAATTTTGTGATGTTAAAAAGTTAGATTATAATGTAAACACAATGTACCCAGGGTACTTTGTATTTTTAGGATTGCTATACCATGTGTCTACAGACATTTTCTTATGCTAGTTTCGACACTGTTTTTTTTAACACGCATATTTTTGTCGTCAGCTACCTAAATACAGGCGAGTACCTAAACATAGACGAAACCTTGAAGGTAATCGTGATGGTTAACTCTACTTTCTTATTTTGTATATGAATTGTTTCACAGGAAGGTATACGCTCTCATAAAGATAATACTAATAATGATATAGTGTCTAGTGTTGTGAATACCGCACGCCTTGTTTGAAAGAGACGACGATTCTTGCCCATTTTGTGTCTTTGGTTCCAATTTTATGTCAACTATTCAGATCTGGTGTTTGTTTTCACTAGATACCATTGGTTCCAGTTTTAGGTTAAGATCTGGTGTTTGTTTTCACTAGATACCACTGGTTCCAATTTTATGTCAACTATTAAGATCTGGTGTTTGTTTTCACTAGATACCGCTGGTTCCAGTTTTATGTCAACTATTAAGATCTGGTGTTTGTTTTCACTAGATTTTCCAATTGTATTCAACTATTAAGATCTGGTGTTTTTTTTTCACTAGATACCATTGGTTCCAGTTTTATGTCAACTATTAAGATCTGGTGTTTTTTTTTTCACTAGATACCATTGGTTCCAGTTTTATGTCAACTATTAAGATCTGGTGTTTGTTTTCACTAGATACCACTGGTTCCAATTTTATGTCAAATATTAAGATCTGGTTTTTGTTTTTACTAGATACCATTTCTTCGTGTAGATTTCAATATATTGTATTTGAATTTACTCTTTCATTGAAGTACTTGGATGAGTGACCTCTAAATAAATGACAGACACTTGGAACTTCTGCTCGCTGACTGAAGCTTCTTCCTAAAGTCAATCCTTAAAAACATCGAACAAATCGTGGTATAGAATGAATTTAACAAGTAGTGGTTTGTCTTGTAGGGGGAAAAAGTTAGAATACATTTCCTTCTTTGGCATTTACAAGTATATGTCGGCAATTTACTCCCTTTAAGCTTATGAAATCAGAGATTTAATGAAATTCGTCGATATTCGGTTTGCTCTTACGAATCTTAAGAGAGGAAAAACCATAATTAGAAATGGCCCAACTCTAGCTTTGTCGTTCTTAGAAAGGCTGTTGTCCCTGGAGGCTTGCAATTGAGAATTATAAAAGGAAAATCAAGAGGGAAGCCGAAGTGAAAGGGACAGAGGGCGTATATGAGTGTGTGGTAGAAAGAAATGGCATGTGCGTTCCGGAGAGAGAGAGAGAGAGAGAGAGAGAGAGAGAGAGAGAGAGAGAGAGAGAGAGAGAGTTTTCTTTATTAGAATAGTTAATCCAGGGCCCACTGAGTTAAACCGAATGTGCACATGTGTGTTTGTGTGTGATAATTTTGTTGGTAATGAAGAGTGTGTAAATATGTTTGTGTGTGAGAGAGAGAGAGAGAGAGAGAGAGAGAGAGAGAATGCGTACATGTCCATGTGTATATATGTACGTATTAGTGTGTTTATGGAAGAGAGATGGGATTTCTTTCTTCGGCGACATTTCACCGATAATGATTAATGGTAAGATTTGCCGTGGAACATTCGGATCCGTTATTTTTTAGTCTTTTAGAATGATATTCATTTATAATTTTGGTTTCGAATAAAGACAACTACCATATTACCTTTTATATAAATACTTTTAAGAAACAGATCGTATCTTTATTCTTGTACACAGGTAACTTAATTTTAGGCCCTCTTTAAATCTATTTAGGCAGCAGTGTCATCGTAACCAAAGTGTTCGGGTTTACATTGCCTTCGGAATTGCTTACTTAACGTTTGAAATCTTGCAGTCTTTACATTCATGTCATGATAGGTTATTCATTTCTTCACTGTCAACATAAAAAGCCCTGAGGTATGCAATCAGGCAAGAAAAATAACATGAATACATTATTCACATTAAAGAATGTGGTTTATAGTTGCTGATGTTTGGCTGAAGAAATAAATAATGTAACATTTGTGACATGCATTATGAATTACAGTAGTTAGAGACCATAACCAAGAAAATGGAAGAGGCGAGAAGTTAGTAATTCCGTGGATTATAAATGAAGAAATAAACATACCTTTCACAAAATCAATTGGATTCTTTTGGCCACATACACACATTATATATATATATATATATATATATATATATATATATATATATATATATATATATATATATATATATATATATATATATATATATACATATATGTATGTATGTATGTATGTATGTATGTATGTATGTATGTATGCATATATATATGTATGTATGTAGGAATATAACCCAGCGGTTATCTGGAGATTGATAACTGTGTATGGTGGTAATTGTTATTTGGTAGGAGATAAAATCTTTCATGATAAAAGTTATTATTTTATAAGTACAGGTGGGAGACTGTTTTAGGATCTGTGTAATTCGGAGACCTTATGTTGTGCCTACATAATTACCAAGAGAATAAAGTGATGTAAGAACTTTGGGAAAATAGCTCAGTAAACGAAAATTCCAGTTTGTGTAATTGGAAACGGGATTTATCAGAGAAGTTGGAACATTTGAGCCAGCGTTGACTGATGATAGGAACGAATTTCCAGAGACTGAGTTAAGAAATTGAAAATTCCTATTAGAAGAGAAAGCTAAAATTTAGTTTTATTACCAAAGGCTGTAAGTGATTTGGAAACTTGGTATAACGATTAATGCATGTCAGATTGGCAGAAAGGTGAGCAGAAGTGGTAGAATCATACTACATTTTGTTAGTACATTTAGCAGAACTGGTCAGTGGAAGCTCTGCAGAAGTTAAGCGGTGTGAAAGAAAAGGGAATTGCTCTATAGACGGGGTTTCTGATACCTGGAGAATTCACTGTTTCTCCTTGCGGACGGAAAAGTATCTTTCTCAGGACCAATACTCTTTCCAACTTCGATGTTGGCCGATAACCGAGAAACTTATTATATCAATGCGTTCAAGTTTTTCGCGCATTAACGTTTTTCATTCGTTGTAGTGGTACTTGAGAGCCTCGATGGCTCGGTTGGTAGATCGGCAACCACAGACTTCATAGAAGCCTGTGGCGAGGGTTCAATCCCCGCAGCCGACCAGTCAGAGGCAGACACTTTGCTATCCGTGTAGACACCCCGGGATTACGTATGTAATCAACGGATAGGTTTGCTGAAAGCAAATGGTTGTTACAGACTAATACACACATAAACAAAGCCACTCCAACATCTTCTAAAAACATAACAGACACCTCACACGTCTTGAACTGTCGGCCTACCCGCCCAGTTCTCCTCGTGCTGCTGGGAGAAAGGGAGCGGGGGATTCGGTAATACATGTACACATTCGTTACCGGGGTCTAAGCGATGTCAGGCAGGGCAGCCGATCGAGGTTACGGCCTACCCCACCGCCAAATCAAAGTCCTTCAAAGAAGGCACCGTGCTTACCCCATATAAAAATGGGAATAAAAGCACGTTAAAACGAAGAAGAAGAAGATTCGTTGTAGTGGTACTTGAAATGTCGATAGATATGAGATTCGAATCCCAGTCCACACCAGGAAATTGTTAAAAAACAGTGTATATAAGGACTGTTTGCTGTTGTTAGTGAACAGTTTGAAAGTTTCTAGATAAATCTTAGAAAATTTTCATAAACAGTTACAAACATTTAAAACAAATTTTGCAAACTTGCAAACATCGTTTTCGAATAAAGTTTCCTGGTGTTGAACCGACTTAATTTGGCACACATTTACATCAGGAAACTTGTTCACAAACAGTGTTTGCAAACTTTTTGGAAACTGTTTGAAAGCATGAACAATCAATTTTTGAAAACAGCTTAGAGAAGAGAGAGATGACTCATAGACGATGACTCATTTCATGCTTCTGCAGTAGAGAGAGAGAGAGAGAGAGAGAGAAAGTAATCAAAATTAGATTAAGCTTATTTTCACATTCACACGCAGCAGTCGTCTTACAACGCTTCTCTTTAAACTAAATAATACATGTCTTCCTGTGTTTATATTGTTAACTGAGAAACGACGATTCTCTGTTTGCCTGGAGGCTCGTTAAGTGGCAGCATTTGCATCCATCATCTTTAATTGTATTTTTCTCTAACCACTTGTAACGCCAGTGTGCCAGAGAAAGAGTAAATCTCTCGCCGGATAAAAATAGCAGGAGCGGTTCACAAGCATTTCATGAGAGAATCCTTGATGACGTCAATGCAAATTTAGACTTGGTTGCGAGGATTGTCTTTTTTTAGTTACTTCCGTTTTCCTGAGATCATGCGTTCTTTAAGCGGCGGCCGTTGTATAACGATTGCATCACCATGTAAGTTTCCTGAATTGAAAAACCTGCCTCTTTACGAAGAGAAGATTTGTCAGACTTTTTATGGTATGGTGAGAGAGAGGGGTTGGTCAGAGCAAGCTCGGTCACTACAAAAAGTAAGTATATCTTAGTTTAACCGGACCACTGAGCTGATTAACAGCTCTCCTAGGGCTGGCCCGAAGGATTTGATTTATTTTACGTGGCTAAGAACCTACTGGTTACCTAATAACGGGACCTACAGCTTATTGTGGGATCCGAACCACATTATGACGAGAAATTAATTTCTATCACCAGAAATAAATTCCTCTAATTCTTCATTAGCCGGATAGGAGAGTCGAACGCTGGGCCAACAGCGTGCCAGGCGACAGCTCTATCCACCCCCCAGCGAAGAACTAATCGGTCACTACAAGAAAACCGGATGTTTCTGGACTTGAGCGAAAAAAAGGGAAGTGTACATTATGAATGCACCTTCCTTTCAGAGACTGGGTATGTTCTTTGATGAAGTTAATTGCGTCAGCTGATGCATGAGGTATAAATGAAAACAAATGTTGAGGACGGAAGAGGCAAGGAAAAAATTGAAATATTTTTTCAAAAAATCACGAAACTAGACAGTAGTTTGAAAAAGTTTATACTGTAACGCCAACTTCAATAAAACTGTGAGTATTTGCACGTACAAAGGTAGTAAGCAAACAGTAAATATAATCTGTAGATTTGATCTAGCCTTAGTTGAAAAAGTGAAACTGAAAATAATCAAAGCAGCGATCTGATGAATGATTCGCGAAAACAGGTGAGATTGAAAAATGGAAAAAAAATCATTTACGAAAGACTTAAATTCTCGCGTTTGACAAAATTTCATCATGATAAATTAATATGAGACATTTTCAAACACTACGGCAGAATTCACAATGTCAGCGAAGTTGGGATGCATTAATCGCAATACTTTAAATTGTGACTGGAATGCGCGTTGTCTATATATATACATACATACATATATATATGTGTATGTATGTATGTATGTATGTATGTATGTATATATATATATGTATATATATATATATAAAATATATATTGATATCTAAAATATACTTGAGGTCTAGAGTTTTTTGTTTGGGGGGGCCCTCAGTGCCCCTTTTTCACCAAGCTGCTATGGGCTTTTGAACTGACAGCACTGTATTTCATATTTATAAGGTATAGAAAAAAGAAACTGGGCTTCAAATCTAGTAAACCTGAGATATACCTACTTTTTGTCCTTGTTTAAGGAAAGTTAAACAAATAAGCTTTTCATTCAAACCCTTAATAATGAAGATAAAAACATGGAATTTGTGTCACGAAAAACAAGAGAAACCGAGTCCTCTTTGATAAACGGGATCATTACTCAGTATTGGTTAACCGTCATTGACTGGGAGCCATCTCTCTCTCTCTCTCTCTCTCTCTCTCTCTCTCTCTCTCTCTCTCTCTCTCTCTCTGTTCGTTTTAGTACTTGTAGGTATTGCCATTTGCAGGCAAAAATACTCGTAACCAGTTGATAGTTTCCAATTTTCTCGTCTGCTTTTCTTTCTTTAAAAGTTATTTTTAGGAGAATGGAGATTAACAGAAATCTTGTGCTTAAACTATCATTTTCCGTCCTAATGTAATATTCCTGGTTTACTCATATTTTCTCGAAGGCAGTACTCTTCATCATTTATAATTAGGAGTCTTAAAAGCCCCACGAACAATTCACAACACGGAAAGACCTAACATAGCTTTTAATGAACTAGATAATGCAACTGGCACTATTAATGCATAAGAAAAAACGAGAGAAATATAGTCTGCGTCATATTTAATAAAAAATCAGATCATTGGAGACTGAGCTTAATGGCCTGCTCTTAGGGAGTCCATTAGACCAGACAGGATGAGTCGTAGTTTCCAGATTCTGGATATATGATACGGAAGTTCTCAAGCCTTTTTTTTCCAGGATTATGTTAGCCAGATCGAAAAACTTGGCATTTTCGATGAAAATTCAAATTGTAAGATTTTAAGGACTCGGTAGTATTTTCCTTATACGATGATTCAGCTATTTAAGACACTATTTCCTCAAGAACCTCGATATATTAAAGAAGGTATTGATTGATATTCATTCAAAGCTTCCCTACTTGGTCAATAGCGAGGCTGAATTCTGATGCCAGAGGACGGAAGCTCATGTGTCCCACGGAAGAGATAAAATGTACTGTAGTGTCAAAACTCCTGTAGAGGAGAAGATATAACTATAAGGATAAGTGTAAGGTTAATGCTTCTGTTTCTGAAAGAAACCGAGGCTCTTTACCTCGCAGCAAACTCTAAAGATCTGTTGCAAGTGGCAGTGTATCCCAAAGAGGTCCAGTAGCCTCGAGTGCGAATGAGAATGTAGCAAACTCAGATGTTCAGATCTTCCGATGAGTGGCGGTATTGGAAAGTTACTTAAGTAGTTCATATCTATTTTTATATTAAAAAAAACATTAAAACTTGATCACCATCAAATATTTTGATGACATGAAAAATATTCAAATAAATGTTTCTTACGATAACACGAGTTGATTTTGAATGTAGTTTTCGGGATAAAACGCAGCACATATTGCTTTCAGGAATCCACGTACAGGCTAGAGCTGCCTAATTGGCTTTCAGCCGAGACCAATCAACTTCCTGTGACGTGATAAACGAGCCACGGAAATTTTTAGGTACGCTGACGACAGGTCCCCGAAACGATTCACTTCTGATGTCTTGTAGAAAAACGTAATCAGGGTTTATAATGTATCTTATTTTTATATATGCTTACATGGAATATTCTAACTTTTCCTTCTATCGAATTGGTATTTGCGTTATACTGAGAATTTTCGGTAAGAAAAGTAGACGTTTGGGTAAAAACAAAATAAATCTTGATTTAATTAAATCTTATGTTCCAAAATAGAAACAGAAAAAAGATTTATGAGTTTACAAGGTTGTATAGACCAGTCACTGCATTGTGCCCTTCAAATTAAATTTCAATTAGGGGTTTGATGAGTGCGCACTAAGCAGCGTATGAGAAATTCGTTAATATTTTCCTCTATAATTAATACCTGAACATCATATTTGAATTATGGTATAAAATTCATGGTAGAACACTGCCATTAGCCTAATATCGTAATTGAAATTATGTTATACCTCAAACAAATGGCCTCATTATTTTACCCCACGATTTTGGGAATTTCATGTCTGAAAGAACTCTTCCATAGGTAAGTAATTGGTTCGAATGATCTTCTTCATTATTAGAATATAACTCCTTAAAACATCATGTGCATTTTCAGTAGTAACTTGATCATAATTTGTTGCAGGTCTTTGGTTGAAAAGCAGGCGGGTTTTATGTGTTAAAATGCGTGTCTAGTGGTTATAGAGCAATATGGTTGAAATTGTATGAAATATAGAGATATACGGTGTGATGAGGTAGACTGTATAGCTTAAGTAACTAGAAGTGTGTTCTGAGATAATTTGGTCGGACATTAATTGTTTGGGAATTTCTAATAAAGACGAAAATTTTGGAAGGAAGGAAAAACAGGAGGCCTGGATATCTGGCCAGATGGACAAGCTGAGTAGTTTGTTTAGTTCCGTGTGCATAAAGAAGGAGGGAAGGGCCGCTGTTGATGAGCTCTGTTTTAAGGGGTATACAAAGTAGTTGATGAATACGTCACTGACCGTTGTCATATATATATATATGTGTGTGTGTGTGTGAATGTGTGTATGTTTATTTGTTTATTTGTATATATATATATATATATATATATATATATATATATATATATATATATATATATATTATTTGTATATATAATATAATTATGAGACGATGTTTTATATCAGAAGTTCTTAGAGTACATTTTTGTAGACTTTTGTTACATTACTGAGTGAGATTTAAGTGATAAACGTAATAGTCATGTTTTAGCTATAAATGAATCAAAGAATTTGGCTGGATTGCTGAAATATGAGATTTTTTTGCTGATATTAAAACGAAAGAAAGGAAAGGCTACAGAAAAAAAGAAAATGTTCACTGTTAAGTAAGCAACACTGAGGCAGCTTTAATTGTTTCTAGTTCTACTCGTGACAAATTATGCTCTCAGAGCACACAACCCAACACAACAGCAGACACGGACATACATATACGTGCATACACAAGTGTATATATATATACATGCATATATATATAATATACATGTATATATGTGTGTACATATATACATACATATATATATGTTTATATACATATTCAGTATATATGAAATTTTTTATCATACCGTGATTTATATACAATCGGGGATATTCCCAAGGTAGCGTGAATTTGATATTAAGCGACATTTATATATATATATATATATATATATATATATATATATATATATATATATATATATATATATATATATATGTATACATACATATACACACATATCTCCAGATTTACAGCAGTCATCTGGTACGAATTCTTGTGCATGTTTGAACTCTTATTTTCCCGGAAGTCTCGCTTGGTGTTGTATAACAAGGAATGCTTGAATATTCATGATTTTGAAGGCAGCGGGCAATATGTCAAGTTCTCTTTCTGGTTGTTTTATATGGAAATATAAGCTTCTGAGTCAACTTCAATGAAGAGGGCACCGGCGGTAGCAGAGAGAGTTTCATATTCTACAGCTTGTTTGTTATTGTAAACAACATAAGGGTATAAGATCCAGTTTTTGATAATTGTAATTGTAGCAACCAAATGGAAGGAAAATATTATTAATACCTTACTTTAGTCTCTCATTGATATTAAAGAAAAGATTATTTTAACCTACGATAGTTATTTCAACGATGACTATCATTCTAGGTTATCAAAAGAGTATTTTATTTCTGTATTTTTTTCAGATAGGCTTTATACAGCTGGTATGAAAACACATGTAAGTTTATCTTCGTAATGGAATAGCTGAATAACGCTATATATTCTCTCGCTAACGCCCTGTTCGTTAGCATAACTTAGAGTTGCTGTGAATTTGATGAAGCTTTCTTCATAACTGAATGACCATAGACCTGGGAATCTAATGCCTTGTGTAGTTCAGGTCACACACACGCACACACAGTCTACAAAACACAAAGCTGAAAGGGAAGAGAGAGAGAGAGAGAGAGAGAGAGAGAGAGAGAGAGAGAGAGAGAGAGAGAGTCTCAACCGAGGAAAAGGCGAGACCTGCCTTTAGAACGGTGGAAAAGTATAAAGCCGTGAGTAATAGAAGGAATATGAAAGCAGAGAGCCCTAGCTTCAGCTCTGTTCTCAATTGTAGTAGTGAAATGGCCACACTTGGAAAACCGGAGATGCAGAACATTTTAAAACAATTCCTTGCTTCACACTAATGCAAAACAATTGTTTATTTTGTTTGTTCCAAGAGCATTAGTCGTTCTCATACTAGTCTATGTTTTCTCTGTTTAGGATGTACTTCTAAATAATTTATTATGGTATAGTTAATGATTACCTAAATTAACAAAGATGAGACAGCGAAATTAAAGGCAGACCAGCAGCTGCGCATGTGTGTATATTATTCATAATATGAAATAGTGATGATGAAAGCCTGATAATGCGCTAGATTTAATCTGCTGAATAAATCTGATCATAGGGTGGAAGTTATCAAGTTTTCGTTTCTGTGGCTGAAGCGAGCGTGTATACTCTCGTGTATATATTTGCCCGACTCAACAACTTTTGTAAAGGTTTGGCAGAACGTGATTAATCACTTCCTTTAGTAAGCGATGTGTGTCGTCTTTGTCCTAGTTAACATAGTTTTGTTGAGTGTCTTTTCCTCATTCCCGTTTTCCAGATTAGTCAATTCCTTTTTCAGTGACCGTTGGTAAAAGTGACTTCAGCTGAAATTCACTCGTATTGTAATTCATTAATATCCCTTGGTATAGACTTTAGATTTCGAGGTCCATATTCTCTCGCGTGAAATGTACCCTTTCAGCGTAAATTGCAATCAGTGACCAATAACGCATTGAATCATCTGCAGGAAGTGGGTAAATGTCATCACCTTTAAAGACAAACATCATTTGTGACTTTGATGGATGTTATCAAGGTGATAATTATTGCAATGTCCTGCAGACTTTAAAGTCCTCTTGTGAGATGATTAATGCTGCAGAGAGAGATTTTAGTCCTCCAGCAAATGTTTGACTTTCATTTCAAAGATATTTGCGGAAGGCAAATGGAATTTGCGCTTTATTCTATGATGGAAGAGTACATAGGTGCAATAAATTATTCAGCCGTTTCTTTTTAGAACTGAATTTAACGTAATTTATCGTGAATGCCAGTGGATCATGGCCAGGTGCTCAGACACTAATATAGTTTACTGAAAGGGGAATTATAGATTAGATACATAACATAAATACTGGTGTGATTAGCAACATGTGTAACAAGTTAGTTTTTAATGCAATTCGATAAGTAAAAAAACACTACTGTGTGTGAATCCATATTTATATTTTAGATTGCGTCGTCGTGTATCGAGAAAAAGCATAATTTTTTTACAGCAAACGTAAACCAGGGTAGACTATTACATTTTTGCTGTAGACAGAGAGTGGTCAAGTTTCAGTTATGTAGGGTTTTTTTTTTTTTTACTTTAACTTTGGAACTGAGATACATAAGCAGATATTGAAATAAAAAAGTTTACTAAACGACGCTGAAGATGAGCATGTTTGGTATTTTGTATTTTGTTTGTTTAGTGTCCTCTCTTTTATGACGCCGGCAATTATCGGAACTATTTATTTTATAATTATGTAAAGGCATATTAAAATCCTGAGTAATTGTCAAACTTGAACAGAGAATTATGAATACTGGATGAGATGCCCTTTTTTTCAGTTATTTGTTATTGATTTTATTTTTCTACCGTTTTCTATTATGTATTTTTCATTTTTTCAGTTGTTTATTTGTTCATTTATCATTTTTATTATTATTTTACTATACTTCCCTATCCTTGTATATCTGCATGTCTGTTTTATTTTTTATTCAGTGACGTTTTCACCAGAAAAACTGAAGATTTTATAGAAAATTTTTGTAAGAAATTGGATATTTTTGGTGTTAGCCTTGAAAACCTTATACATGAGTCCAGCGTCATGTTAAGTACTAATTTAGTTACTGTTGGCATAAACTTAGTAAAAAAGGCACTACCAGTATAAACAAGGAGTGTTGGTTGAGGAAGGATTGTACTGAACCAATTGGCTCGTTTATTGTAAGTTAAGAAATTTATTTAGGATCATATTGATTAGATCGGAGGATGATAGAGACCATTTTGTACTATGTAAATAAGTATTTTGTATGTTGTCCAGAACAATCTCGTAGCAAAAACCTGTTGAACGTCTATTAAAATGCTCTCTCTCTCTCTCTCTCTCTCTCTCTCTCTCTCTCTCTCTCTCTCTCTCTCTCTCTCTCTCCTTCAGAATCTTATTCCCTGAATTTTTTCCTATAATTGCCTGGACCTTCTTTTCTTCCTCCTCGTTTCGTTGAAGCGGATCCAATTATCTTCTCCCCGTAGGTTCCAAACTGGTTAATAGAGAAAAGTGATTTTCGTGTTTAAAGGATTTATTTTTAAATCTCGAAGAGTCTTCTTCATGGATTTTAATTTAGAGGTAACAGGACAAACTGGTCGAAAAGGGAGAACGCCTCAGGGAGAGATATCGACCGGTCTTTTCAGAGGGTCTCTCTCTTTTTAACCATACCATATCCCCCCCTCTCTCTCTCTCTCTCTCTCTCTCTCTCTCTCTCTCTCTCTCTCTCTCTCTTTCTCTAACTCATTTCCTAACCAGAGAGTTCCAGAAACCTTCGAAAAGTTTTGCTTCTCGCTCACCCTTTTTAAATTTAAAGCCTTCACTGGTAAGGATATTTTTTGTTTTCCCATTCTTTACAAATACTTTCGAGCGGGAGATGTTGCTTAAGTTTGGTTAAATATTCTTTGGTTCGTATTAAATATTAGAATCAGAAGTTGCTTTAAGTTGGGTAAAATGTGCTTAGGTGCTTATTAGATAAAAGAATCAGAGTAAGTTACTTTAATTCTGGTTAAGTTTGCTTTGCAGAATGTGGAAGGAGGAAAAAGAGAGTAGGATGATTTAGAATTTTGAATCATATCATTTACCAGACAGGTACATGATATAATATGGTAATTACCATGATAGCTTTTCCAGAATATAAGAAGGCATTTAACAGCATCCACAGACCAACATCAAGGAATGTTTTACGTCATTATAGTGACCCCTTTATGTATTTACACCTAATTGAAACTGTCTAATGAGACAACAGAAAGTGGGAAAGAAATATTAGGTAGTCTTGTAAGTATTTTTGAACAGTTATATCTGATAATTTTCTCTTGATATGGAAAAGACTGAAATCGGCAAACCAAAAAATGGGCCGGCTCAATAAGATTTGTAAACCAAAAAGGCTGAAACTGCATATTAAAGTAATATTATGCAGAAGTCTTGTACAGTCTTTACTGCTGTTTGGGTACAAAACATGTTATGACAGCTAACGTATATGTAAAAAGTTTTGTCACTGATAATTTAGCATTAAAAGAATATTAGGAATCAGATGAAAGGATATTGTGAGAAATTATCATGGAAGTTCCATATGAGATGGGATGATGATGAAAGGCAGAAGGAGGTGGTTTGGACATGTTTGCGAAAGGCCTGGGGCAGGATTATGTGCTAGTGTCAGTTGAACCCATCCGGATACCAGAGGAGTTGAAAGACCTAGATTTAGTTAGAGGAGGACGATGAGACACGAGGCTTTTGATGAGTGTTGATTTGTGGAATGTAATAACAAGTTTGCATGGGATTCATTAGTGGATGGTATGTCACTGAATGACGTATCTTCATAAATATCGTTTTAAGCTTTTAGTGTTTTATTTTTATTTCACTTAACATGAACGTTTTTCAGTTTTTGGATACTAGGACTTGATTCCATTTAATATTATATCATGTTTGAAATAAATGTATGCAGTATAGTATTATTTATTTCGGTAAAAAAGTCTTTGCTCGAGAACTTAATCCTATTAGGTTTTTATGGAACTTATAATTCCCTGTATTACTTGTCGTTATTTCAGTTACTGTGTTATTTATGTGATGTTTAATGAATTTCTAGATGTTATTCGTCTTTGTTTTTCGTGTTTCCTGTGTAAGTAACCTTCAGTTTTTTTGCCAGCGCTTACACAAGCCGTAATATTGATGGAGTGGGTTTTGGCTAATTTTCACACTATGGCAAATATTGCCATTCATTTTTCAGCAATAAAACTTAGTACGTTTTTCTCTCGACGTCATTTTTAATATTCTCCACACTCATTTGTAGATTTCATTTATGTATTGATTACTTATTTATTAATTTTGGAAGGGTCTTTCTCTCGTAACAAACGCAATTGCCTTACTTCCCATAATTTTTCGTAAATTGTTTATGACTCCCTTTCTCCTCCTTAGATAATAATCACCTAAGTCTTTTCTTCTTTAGGATATTTTTTTGGTATATTTATCTTCAGTTGTCGCACTAATTACAAAATGTCATTAGATTCTCGTGCTAACGACAAAATATTATTCAGCTTTCGCACTAACTACAAAACTTTATTCAGTTTTCTTACTAACTACCAGATGTTACTGAACACCGATTCTATGAAACACTTTATTACCTAGTCATGTTTATTTCACCAGTTTATGAAAGGTTTGGCCGGGTCATTAATTTTGTGAACGGTCGGAGCACATCTCCCATTTTAGATTTATCTTTTCCAAGTACGATGTAATTTCAAACATCAATAATAGAATACCATGATAATCATACACACACTTGCACCTTTTGTAAATAATTGCTGCTTCTATAGAGTGTTTAGTCACTCAATGTATATTTGATGTTAATCTCTTTTATCTTACCATCTCTTTACCGAAAGTCTTCTCTCTCTCTCTCTCTCTCTCTCTCTCTCTCTCTCTCTCTCTCTCTCTCTCTCTCTCTCTCTCTCTCATCTGGACATCGTTTAGACGATATTTACCCATCTACTTTTACTCATCATCGATATCTCTTAGAGTTTCTTGTACAGTGTTTGCTCAAGTTTCTTTTTGGCTTTGATATTTATTGGTTATTTCTTTTGACGGAATTATTCAAGGCCCCCTCGTCCTCTAGCTGAATTCTGCTTGCTTGAATACTCTCCGTATTTTTGTCGTATATTTCTCAAGCTTTTCCTGCATGTCAAATTTTGAAATGTTATTTCCTTATTACATTTATTTCCGAACGTTACTGTGTCCTCGTAGAATTTTAGCCCAACGTGCTTGAAAGAATTTCGCCCTTGTTTAAGTGAGTTCAAAGCCCATTGGTAGGTTTAAATTGAAATTCAAGATCTGGAAATGTTTTGAGTAGTCTTGACATGGTGTTACTTTAAGTGATTCAGTGTAATTTTTGGTGGGTATAGAATAGTGTCTGGAATGCAATGAATAATGTAGTGAACAATCTTCTGATGGAGGAAACAGGAAATATTTTTCAAGTCTAAATTTCATTTTACTCCTCTAGAAATTCTCTTGCTCTCCACGTTACTTATTAGGGTCTAAAATTCCGTGATTTTTTTTTAAATCTCTTTGTCCATGTGTTGAAATGTGTTTGTATGTATTTTATGCAAGCACTATAATGCACAAGAAGAGCACTATAGCGGTAAAAAAATTTAATTGTAATTTTTAGAGGAGCCACGTCATTTCTGGGGAAGAAATCTGTGCTTATAGAACAGTGGTGTATAAAAGGTTTGTTTAACATTCCCCTTAATTTGTTCTTATGTATACCATGCCATCTTCTCTCAGGAATTTTTCTAGTGAATTCTCATGTGACTTTAACCTCCCCTTTGAACTAAATTCACTATTTCTTCGTTGATGATCTTGTTGATGTAGTAGATGGTACTGCATCTGTCCTCCAGTTGTTATTGATGTTTACCAAGAACCCTTTCCTTATCCCCACGCTTTACGTAATTGTCCATTCATTATCAGCTTATTAGGGACGCCACATATCTCTCCCGACCGTAAACTGGTGATTCTATTTCACACGATTCATCGTCCTTCCCTCCCCAGCCATATGCGAGAGACCGCCATTCCTCTCACGTAATCTTGTTAGAAGTTATCAGTGCAGATCTCGGTAGCATTTCTCATTTTGGCTAATAGAACATGAAGCTACGTTCTACACTCGAGACCAGTTTCATTCCACTGGTAAACATTTTCTCTGCACTACTAAGAACGTCACAGACAACACTCATTTTCTTTTATTAACGTCTTGATCAGACTCAAAAGTGTTTGGTACTCTGAATGCGAAATTCTGTATGATATTAAGAGAGAACAGTTATATGAGCCATGGTTTTCACATCTAGAATTTATATTATTGTATTAATTTGTATACAATATGCTTTCCTCATTTTGTGCCTGCCTCGCCCCGTCAGGTTTCTTGCTCTCCCATAGTTTCCATTGACAAAAATCAGAATTTTCATTTAATATGTTTGGATTTTTGTTTATGGCTTACTTGTTCGTATAAATTGTTATAAATAGATAAATATGTAGCCACATAGATTGACAGACAGGTAGACACTATGGTTTATGGGTTATATTCTCTTTGCGATCTTTGTACCGTTTTCAGAATCTCGGGCCGTGAAACTAACTGGAAATCCGGAAAGTTCCAAGGCCTTGGGACTAGCTAGAAAGCCTGAAAATTCCATAGCCGTAAGACTAACGGGAAACCCATAAAATTCCATGACCGTGATGCTAACTAGAAATTCTGGAAATTCCATGGCCGTGAGACTAACTGGAAAACCGGAAAATTCCATGGCCTTAAGACTAACTGGAAATCCGGAAAATTCCACGGCCGTGAGACTAACTGGAGATCCGGGAAATTCTACGGCCGCGAAACTAACTGGAATCCGGAAAATTCCATGGCCATGAGACTAACTGGAAATCTGGAGAATTCCATGGCCGTGAGACTAAATGAAAATCCGGAAAATTCCATGGCCATAGTAAGCGCTTCAAGCATGCATTAATTAGCTCTTGAAGGAATGTAGAAAACTGTAATTACTCCAAGATAGGCGTAAAATTTATAAGCCTTGGTGCTCATATCCCAAGAAAGGAATGGTGGAAGCTGACATTCCTCACACATCTGAATAAGATTCCATACAGGGAGTTATAAACCCTCATAGACCGAGATTAGACTAAGACGTGAACTATAACGTAAAATCTAAAGAGTTGATAAAACTGATTCAAAAGGAAAAACCTAACTTGCTGGCTAAGGTTATATAAATTAATAAAACTCATTCAATAAAGATCCTGTATGAGTAACATAAATGTCATAATTATGATTATGATTTGGAGAATTCTACGAAAAAGTTAAATCGAGAACACAACATTCCTCCGCAATGCAACATTCAGGGAGAACTTTGTTGTGCTTTTTCACTCTTCTTCTTCCTCTCTTTCTTTCTCCCATTTCTTCGGAAAGAATTTTTCAATTACATCCCCCAGCGTCACTTCCAAGTGGGTAACAATGTTATGCGTTTTGAGTTCTGAATAGAAATGATACATACTTTTACGCGTGCAAGTGGGGAGATATTTGAAGGAAATATCCTGGGAGTTTCCAGTGGATTATTTCGTTCATGATCCGGAGGACCCTCATGGTTTCCTGCCATTTGGTTCTGAATTCAGCTTTATTGACTGATTTATCTGTTTATCCATTTTAGATCCATCTTTATTTATTATATATTTTTCCTTCATATTTTTTCCTTCATTTGCTTCAGAAAAAAAGCATATAAGAGTAATCGAGAATTACAGAGGAAATAAGAACTGACTTGGGAATCGACTTAAAAAAAAAAACTGATCAAATCGGTTTATGCACTAATTCACATTCATTTGCTTTAAGTTTTTATACACCATTTTATATTATGCTTATATATAGCATTTCTGTTGTCATCTTTCACTTTAGACTGTGAGTTTCGATTATGCAAAAAAATTCTGGTCATATAACTACAAGTAGAATAATCGAGAATTATTTATTAAGAAAACAGATACACGGGTAAATAAGAAAATATGCAAATTATATTCAACTTATTCTTTTTACGTTGGACGACTTTTTCATTATTGTTCTTTTACATTGGAATCGACTTAAAAAACGCACACACACACACACACACACACACAAAATGTTTTCTCAGAGATTCTTTATAAGCCCACTTTATGACAGATTTATTGACATTGTGAATCTATAAAAAGAGACCGCAGATGTGCCGTGTATTGTAATTTAAGTCTGAGACCAGTGTTACAAAATTACCAGACCACCCATGGATTACAGGAAATTAAAACTGAAATGGAAAAAGAGATCGATTCAAGACAATTTTAATCATTCGAATAGTTTTTTGATGAGTATAAGAAGTCAAAGAAAAGGTAGCATCCTTAGCTAGAATTTTTAAAAATACAATGTAAAAGGAATAAAGGTAAGACTTGGAAAGTCATTTATATTATAAAGGTAAAGGTTATATAATGTTGGTGATCCTTTGAATCTGAGAAATTGTCATTTGCTTTCAAAATCGTTTTGAAGACAGAGACAAAATGTGAGTTTCTTATAAACAATAATTCCCCCAACCTGTCAGTGTGAAACTGTAATAATAATCGTAAAAATCTAAAAACAAGAATGGTGGAATAGACAAATGAATAGTAAATTCTGGTCATATAACATAACCGTTATTATTAATACATCAATCGTGACTGGCATTTTTCCTTGTGACTGGAAATATGAATGAAGCGATAGTAGATCCTGGATCTCCATTTCGCTTCTATTTTGTCTAAGGTTTTAAAACCAGCTGGCCATAATCACCTTCTGTCAGATACACAGCATGGATTTAGCCGAATGTCAACTCAGACTGCGTTAACAAAGGTGGAAAATAAAAATTCGAAATTTCTTTGTTGGCTCTTGTGATTTGTCGAAAGCTTTCGATAGCGTATCTCATCCAATTCTCCTGAATAAGATGGCGTTACTTCGCAATAAATTATATTCAATCGCTTATTCTTTATTTCAACTAACGTTGGATCGGTCTTTTTTTATTTAATATTTTTATCAATGACTTTACATTTGGACAACTTTTTCAATTTGCTGATGATGCACAATAATTCTTTCAATAAATATGAAAACCTAGACACTTCACAAGGAACAATGGATCGAGTCAATTCACTTCTGCCAAAACGGTTTGAAAATAAACACAAATAAGACTCAGTTTATATTTGTAGGCTCTCGCCAATATATAGATAGAATACATCAATCTGGTTATCAGAGCTGGTACATCTCTTCTGAATGTGAGTAAGTGTGTAAGAAATCTAGGTTTATATATAGATAGCAATCTGACATTTAATGGTCATATAGAATCTATATGTAAGAAAGCAAATGTTTTCTGTTTTTGAACAGACACAAGTTCTTTTGACTTTGACTCAAGAAAAATGGTCGTTGAATCGCTCTGAGCTTATTTTCATATTGTGCTGTGTTATGGGGAGGAGGACATACAACTCTAATACAGAAGGTGACAAAGATGTTTTGCCAAAATTGCTGTGGGAGGTGGAAAAAAAGTCTGACCGTTATTCATAAAGAATCTAATAAAAATTAAAGAGCAAATAGAATATGACCTTGCTTTATTCATGTTTAAGCAGCGCAGATCAGAAAGAGTTATAGAGATAGAGACAGTAGGAGAAAACACTGTAAGAATAACAAGGCAAACAGATAACTTGGTGGTTAAACGTACTAGGACTAAATTAGCTGAGCGAGCCTTATCAGTGAGGGGTCTGTTTTGTGGAATACACTTCCTTCAGATGTAAAAGAAAGCGAAACAATAAATTCTTTTAAAAGAAAATTGAAAGGCTACTTTCTTTGACGTTGTTGGATGAGCCATTGTTGGCATTGTGTTTTGGATCAGATGTTTTGTTTTATGTAAAATATTGTTAATAGATAACATATATAATTCTATGTATATATTACTTTCATCAGTATGAGGCTAAATTTTAAACAAACATTTTATGTATAAACCAATGCACGTTGTAAGAATACCCACTGTAAATTTGTGGAATAAAGGTATTATTATTATTATTATTATTATTATTATTATTATTATTATTATTATTATTATTATTATTATTATTATTATTAAAGATTGATTAGTGATCGGTAGTATTGAGTAGGACTTGTTCTCTGAAAACATCCAGAAAAATGGTAAGACACGCAGTTACAAAAGATGAGAAATATGGAAATACAATAAAGCAGTAAAAAAGGTTAGTGTACCAAAAAAGATTGATGAGAATATTTTGAGATGTCCTGGTCCAGTGGAAATAATGGAGAACGGCTTGTTGGTGACGAGAGAATATACTATAAAAGAGTTCTGAGGAAGTAGGCGAGGAGGACTACTGTAGAAAGTGCTGCATAGATTTTATGGAAGAAGCATTGGAACGAAAGGGCCTTTACATTCAGGAGGTGAAAGATCGGCTACAAGATAGAGGTGATTGGTGGTACATGGGTTAGGGGTTCGAAACGTTGATGGTGAGCCATCCTCTTAGGTTTAAGAAGTGACTGATGTTGTGGAATCTTTCTGTTCAGGGATGCGTCTGCGTCTCAGAAGTTGGAGCATGAATACAGCAGTGACTTGTCTTGCTTTTCTCCGGAGTCACCCGCTGACGGAGAGTAGTAGATTAGTATTACATGATGTTAATTATTTTCATCAGTAAATGAGTGGGATATTTAGCCTGCACTTGCACATATGAATGTCCATATTTTCTGATATCGTTTACTTCATGAAGGCTTCAACCTCCTCTTCCCACGAACATCTGCTGGTCCATAATTAGAGTATGCCGAATCCCCTCAGGTATTTGGAGGCCAATGGTGCATACATCAGAATGCAGAGCAAACGCGCGGGCTAAGGAGGGAATATTCAATACCTGGTGTTTGGACGCCTACCACTGAATTGCAATTCCCAATACTGTTTACTCATCCACCTTTGATTGGATGTGGTGCCAGCCCGCTGATCATGATGTTGGATATTGTACGTAGTGCTAGATTTATTTTAAGTTTTATACACAGCTTGCCCAGTTGCATTTTTATGTATCATAATTGCCCTTATTCTTTTCCTCACTTTCGCCGCGAACAACCACGACAATTTCGATCTTAAGGCAGCTATAGACTACTTTTACTAGCAATAGGATCATGATGTGTGCAGAGTTTCAAAGCGCCACCTGTGTCACTTCAGCACCTCCTACACAGAAGGAAATAAAAAATAGCTTAGGACAAACTGATATAATTCTTTTTCTTTCACAAATTACCATAAATTCAGTAGAAGTAGTTGTCCCAATAGTTAGGTTATTATTAGTGCCCTTGTATTGCAGACGGGTAATTTTGTAGGAATTATTGATGCCCTCTCCGTAGAGACATTCATCTATTTCCTTTGGTCTCTTTGGAAGATGGAAGGGGTAGAGTTGACAGTAGTAAAGGGTTCTGAGAATGCTGCAGTATCTGTATTTCTAAAATGTCTTGTAGTCATTACTTATGATGCATGATGTTCAGAGAATATTATTTCCAAAGAGAACCTGAATTCGCCTTTGCAGAAACGAGCAACACTGTTTTCATTATTGTGTTTCCTCTGCACGAGTAAGGCCCGCACATTTCACAAACAGTTACTTTCCGCTCTGATGCTCTATTAAACGGTAAAAATTCTTTAGCATATTACAAATCAGCGCGTTTCCTTCTGTAATAGTAAAGTAGAAACTATTTGCCAAATCTTCGGAGATAAGGATCATCAGAGACTAATAATTCTAGAATTAATATACATTTTCTTGTTCATAAACAATATCCGCTCCGTCCATGGAATTCAAACCCCATTGGTTTTATGATCGTATCTTTCCGAGATAGTGACCCCAAAGGGTTTTTAACCCGGTATGTATCCACCTTTGCGGCGTGTTTAGTACAGGCCCGTTGGGGATTACGTAAAAATATAACAAAAGACTGTAAATACCATAAAGATAATGACAACCAAGAAATGTTAGTCTTGGAGAACGACCCCCGAAAACCTTCAAAATCTGTTTTCTGGAAATATGCTTTTCATATTATTAACCGGTTTAACTTTTTCCATAAGAATGTGTACGCATTTTGAATGAATGAATAAATAAATAACGATAATAATAATAAGTTATTAACTGTGTTTACCATCTGTTATAATTAGTTACAACTACATTCAGCCGCTTTTAAATTTAAAATCCTCCCACGAGAACAGAGTGGAGATTGTGAACTAAAAAGTGATAGGAATTTTTCATCTTTATAGCTTTACATTTAATTGGAAACTTCATGCAGACGATTTCATACTCGCAGTAGCGTAGGTAGTAGTTATTTTATCAGATGAAAATATCGTGAGTGCTGAAAGGGATAGACTAACTTCTTAATCTTACAACTTTAAAGGGGGGAGAGAGAGAGAGAGAGAGAGAGAGAGAGAGCATATATTGGATATGGCTTAGTATATTTCTAGATACAATACTGAGAATGATGAAAGAGAGAGAGAGACCGTTCGTTGTGCTGTGATATATTTTTATGTACTGGCAAATGATATGAGAGAGAGAGAGAGAGAGAGAGAGAGAGAGGGGGGGGGGCAGGCAGGCAGGCTATGTCATGATGTACTTTCCCTGACGGCAGATAATTCGAAAAAGGGAGAGAGAAAAAGTTTTCGTTCGCTATTTCCAAAGTGCCATAGATATTTTTTGTCCTTTCCCGCGTTAGTGTCCCCATAAAACTCTGTTAACGCCTGTTAATTGAGTCATACCGGATTGATAGGACAGGATCGAGCGTTAATTACTTTCGTTTTATTTGACATGTTAGCTTTTTACCAAAACGACTGCATTAAACTATTTTGCCCCACTGGGTCAGCGTGAACAAACGCGTGCAGTATTTATTGTTATTATGCAAAATGCGCACACTCTTACTGTGAAACAATAGGAAAAGCCCATTAATTTACTAACAAGCTTCCGCAGTCTAGAATGTCCATATGTTAAAGCAGTTAAAATCAGTGCTACTGTATGTTGTGTTTTTAATAGTTTTAGACGCTGTAAGTGAATGTCGTGTTCTTCTTACGATTTTAATTGCATTGCACTGAGTTAATGAAAAATGTTTTTATGTTAACGCCATTGCGTATCTTCAAAAATGTTTCAAAATTAATTTTGTTAGTCGGTTTTTCAGAAATTCTGTGTAGATTTTACTTGTTTTATGCGCGGGAATTACTCACCAAATTTTAATGCCAAAATGTTTTATTTTTAATAAGTCCTCTGGAAAATGAATTTGCCCAGCTAACTTGTTTTAGCAGTGCATAGTTATTATTTTCTACCAAAACGATGTGAAATAGAACTCTTTATTTTATGTGCTATTCTGACCATGAGTTTTGAAGTTTGCTTTCTAATTAGAAAATGAAGGGACTGGAAATCAGATAAAATTACTTTTATGATGCGATCTACATATATTTTCGGAGAGATTTATTTTCTTTACAAATATTGTCTCACCAGGTCATTATAGCAAATAAAAATATATCCGGTAAATGCTTACAAAGCAAAAACCACATAACGCTTAAATTTACAATGAACTAATCATGGAATTCTTGAAGAAATAAATCCTTATTCTTTGCATATATTTTTCTTTTGCTGCATTCGGACGGACGATTCACGAAAAAAGACTTGAACTTTCTCGCCCTTTTCAGGGGCTTCCTGACCTTAGAATTTCCTTGAAAGAAAGGTACAATTAAAGGCAGCGTCTCCGAACGCTGCATCTTTTTGATGAAACTTCGAAGGCGTGCAAAGGGATTCTGCGTTCTTCATGGGAGAAGAAGACTTGAGACCCAGAAAAGGAATAAGTCTAATGGAACAGCACAATGCCTGTTCTTGCGCCGGCGGATCTTGGTTTCTCTTTATACTGTGCATCTCGCAAGTTTCCGAAGAGATTGCTTTCGACTGTGTGTGAGTGTGTGTGTGTCTGTGAGTGCGTATTTATATGTTTGTATTTGTATATCTGGTGTATATGCTTGGGTAAAAAGTAGTTTTTTTTTTTACACCCCACAATGAATGAGCTTGTTTGTTTATATTTGTTTGTCAGTGGGTGTCTATTTGAAGTCCACAATATACCTCAATACACAATAGATGGATGTGACTCAAATTTTGTCGTGATTGAGTCGTGAGCTAAGGAAGAACTCATTAGGTTTTAAGATAGATCTGCATGAGGATATGGATGCTAGAATTAATGTTTTTGATTCATTAAACATTTAAGAAGGTACCGATGAATTCCCATGAAATTAAGCGGAGGGTTGGACGGAAGTCCCTGAAAGGGTTGATTATATTTTGAAGTAGTGCTCCATTTGGTTTCAATAAAAACAAAGTGTTGGCTATGGGCCAGGGAAGAGTTGATGTGACAGAGATGGAAATGGATTCGGGTGGAGAGTCAGGTTATATTTTGTTGGAATATTTCTCAATTAGTTAGTGATTTTCAGTGTTATTGACGGTTCAGTAAGATGTGTAAATGTTCCTAAATTTTTTTGGGTGAGGATCTAGGATTGGTCAATATCAAAACTATTTTACCGTTGTGGGATAAGCCAATTTTTGGACTAATTTTTAGATACAATATTGTTACTATTTTATTTATATAACCGTCTGGATAATAATATTACATTTTAAAAGCAATATATGCCTTTGGTTTTAAAAGGGCCTTTCGGGTTTTATAGGCATCTTAATAGCTGACCAAGTAATTTTTCCTTCAGTATATGTAGTTCTGTATGTCAGCTTGATAATATATCCTGTCTTTTTTTCCAGGCATATAGTTTAATTGCAATATTCTGCATATACACCCCATTTATTTTTTTGTATCAAATCTGAGTTTCATATCTCTCCTGGCACCTCAGCGTGTAACGAGCATCGGATGAAATTGGTCTATATATCACGAGTCTAGGGACTCATAAATCAACTGGATTTAACAGCAGACGGCTTCAGTGGAAAGGAATAATGATCGATTGGTTATATAACGCAGTCCATTACGGGCTAACTACCCAGTAACGTTTCCCATTACCGATTAGCGAACCAATAAGGATTGGGTCGGCTATCAGAGAATCGGTCACACGGCAGCTGTTTACTTGTTAGCTTAAGCCTTTCCAGGCAATGTGTGCATCATTTATTTTATGTACGTTAAAGCTGATGGAGAGGGGACACGCGGCCAGATGTCCGTATCTAGACCAGGCACAAATAAATAATTGAAAAAGAAAAAAGTCAAAAGAATCTTGCTAATCTTCAGTATGCTTCAGTAGGATAGCAGGTTTTTAAAAGTGGGGAACATTTAATCAAGAAAATAATACTCACCCTTGGGTGTCGAGGGAAAGAAGTTGTCGATTTTTTTATTTTAACAAGGAAATGAAGTTGGCTAAAGTAATTGCCGATATGCGTTCCATTGACGACAAAATGGAATGCAGATTTTTTTATTTTCCTGTAATATATATATAGTTATTTATTTATGGACGACTGTGTATGGGGTGTTTAATGTTATGGAGGTTTTCTGAATATGGCAGTAACCACTGTACTCTTTGTCCCTTCAGCCAACCTCTATTAGGAGAAATTGCTAAGTATTAGAATGTTATGGAGATTTTCTGATATATAACCACTGAAATATATAGAGAAATTGCTATTAGAATGTATTAGAGTGTATGTATATGAAATATATATATATATATATATATATATATATATATATATATATATATATATATATATATATATATATACACATAATAAATGTATAAATGCGTGTGCGTCTGGGCTAACGATTATGATGTTCCTGCCTACCATCTCTGAACTAAAGTGGGTCTCATAAGTTCACAACTCTTCCCGTGCTATAGGAGCCTGACTAACACTTGTCTCTCACTAATCTCCTCCGGATGTTGGAAAGGTCGTGTGCCAGCCATCTTCCTCTCCCTTTTATCTTTACCTCATCTACTAATGGAACTTGTGGAATTTCCCTTATTGTAGCATATCTCACTCTGTCCTGCCATCTGACGCCTAACATTTTTTATTGGTTTATTTTCAAATTAACTACATCTTTTAGATGTAGTCTTGGTGTCCTATAGTTCATGTTGTACTAGATCCTACTTTCGTGTGAAATTTCAGTCTGCGTGATTTCTCAATTTTCAGGTGGCTTGCCCATCGTTTTATTTGCCTACCTTAATCTTACTGTAAATTCTTTAAATTAAAACCGAAGAGAAATTGTAAATTCTTTAAATTTCAATTCAAGAGAATCTGTGTTGAATATCATAACTAAATATTTTGAAAGGGGCACACACACACACACACACACACACACACACACACACACACACACACACACACACATATATATATATATATATATATATATATATATATATATATATATATATAATATGTGTGTATATGTATTTTTATGTATACTGTATATATGCATGTATAGTGGTTATCATCCAGATAGAGTGTAAAGGTTTATTCCCTTCGTTTCTCTTCCTGTTCTCAGGAAAGAGAATGTTTCCGTTAGTTGAAAAGGATTGGCATGGTATGCATGTAATATGAAGATTTGTTTGTAGTACATATTATTTTGTAATTCTGTTTGTTAAACTGAAGTCACAGAAGTTATGATCACCATGGCTGGTATGCTTGCCGGACCTTCTGAAACTCACTGACGGATGATATGAAATGAATAATACATACAGTTCTGTGTAACCTGTCAATTACGAGCTCAAATTCAAGCAAGTATTCGTTGTTAATTTAATGATGAATGCGTTCTTCAATTTGACTCAGTTTTACCTGTTCTTCTTCACATTATTATTATTATTATTATTATTATTATTATTATTATTATTATTATTATTATTGGAAATATTCAAACGCTGTTATGTATCATCAGAAGCGTCCTGATATGAAGCATAAGTGGAATAAAGAAAACAGGCAAAAGACATATGGTTACCTTCAAATAGAAATGAACAAACAACGCCATGCATAGTTAAACAGCATTTGATAATGGAACTAGCACAAACTTAGTAAGGAATAAGTTACATTTTGTCTTGAGACCACATTAAACGTTGATTCTTATATTCTTAAGGAAACTAAGACTTCCATCTTGCTTCTTTGTGATATGGAACTTAGGTTTCCGAATTCTTTTTATTTTTATAAACATAGCATGATCGAACTCGGAAGAAATTTGTGGTTGTGTGAGTAATGGCTTTGTTTATGAACCGGAGACGTTTAAAGTAATTGCATTTAGGAATGCCATGACAAATCTGTGACGAGAATAAATTTGTTGCAAATTTATTTTTTTTATATATATTTACCGCATCATCAATGCAAAACAAAGTTTTTGATGTATAATGACGTTGATCGTAAAGAAATGGTGGTCAGAATACAAAAAAGAATATTTAAGTTCAACACTTGCAGTTTGAACTGAATGAGTTAGAACTGAATGCTACAGGTCCTTACTCTCAGCTGTTCAATTTAATGTAAGAATAATGATCCAAAACAGTGTCATGATTTCTTGGAAAACTAGGGGAAATCAGCATGCTTTCGAAAAATTTGAAGGATTGTAACGAAGACATTTACTTTGTGGAGAGAGAGAGAGAGAGAGAGAGAGACTCAGAATACACTACAGAAAACATAAGATTGCCTGAAATGTCCACTCTTATGACGTATCGTTTTCAAGCTGTCTTCAGTACAGAACTACCGATTATTTCCAATTAGTTTCTTTTACGCAGGATGTGGGCCGCTTAGATATGCCACCTCTCGAAAGAGGCCCACCACTCGCTTAACAAATGTTTATAGACGACTGTCTCGTATGACTACTCGAAATTTCAACGCTGTGAAGACTACCTTTTAAGTGGCAAATGACGTCTTATCTCCATTTGAGACTCATCGGAGATGCGGGAATATTCCCCTGGAAGCTGATAACGGAGGGCTCCAGTAACACGAATCTTCGCTTCGGAAATTAGCCCAAATTGCGCCATTACGAGCGATAATGATTTTTACGTGAGGTTTGTGAAATGCGTAGATGAGGAAATGTCGGAAATATGAGATAGCCCCGAGTTTTAAAGCTCTTAAAATTATCCCGAAGAAACCAGTGAGACTTTTATGTCGTCGTTATCCTTGAGGTGGAAATGTGTTTCTTCTTAGTATGATATTTAAGGTATATTTCAAACCAAATATCCACGTGTGTGTTAAAATACGAATGTTTACTTTTTGTGTATGACGCTCCCAAACCTGGTAAGGTTACTCTTATATTCATTATCTTTTCAGATATTTTTGAGAAATGGTACTATTATGTGTTTGTGACATCTCATGTTTCATTAAAGAATCATGATTTACTTATGGTCAATAGAGAGTATAATATATATATATATATATATATATATATATATATATATATATATATATATATATATATATATATATATATATAATGTGTGTGTGTGTGTGTGTGTGTGTGTGTGTGTATATATACTAGTAAAATTGAAGATTTTTCAAGCTCAAAAAGGAAAAAGAAACGTTGAAGTCACTACCGTCAATAAACAAACAAGGAGTCATGTCATCCCCTTGAGAGCTGCGCATTGAGAGAGAGAGAGAGAGAGAGAGAGAGAGAGAGAGAGAGAGAGAGAGAGAATTCCCACTTCCCCCATGTGCACAGGTTCCTGGTATCAACGTCATGGAGCAGAAATCAGGAAAAAAAAAATGACGCGACAGTCAACAAACGAGGGAAAACCCGATATCTATAAACGAGCACAATGTCAACAAAACCACTGCTTGAGTTCCGTGGGGGTCAGTGGGGTGAATGCTTGCTTCCCTTGGGGGCCACAGGGGTGAATGATTGCTTCCCTTGGGGGTCAGAGGGGTGAATGATTGCTTCCCTTGGGGGTCACAGGGGTGAATGCTTGCTTCTCTCGGGGGTCACAGGGGTGAATACTTGCTTCCCTGTGGGATCATGGGAGTGAATGCTTCCCTCGGGGATCACAGGGCTGAATGCTTGCTTCCCTGGGGGATCACAGGGGTGAATGCTTCCCTCGGGTATCTCAGGGGTGAATGCTTGCTTCTCTCGGGGATCACAGGGGTGAATGCTTCCCTCGGGGGTCACAGGGGTGAATGCTTGCTTCCCTCGGGGATCACAGGGATGAATGCTTCCCTCGGGGGTCACAGGGGTGAATGCTTCCCTCGGGGATCACAGGGGTGAATGCTTGCTTCCCTCGGGGATCAAAGGGGTGAATGCTTCTCTCGGGGGTCACAGGGGTGAATGCTTCCCTCGGGGGTCACAGCGGTGAATGCTTCCCTCGGGGGTCACAGGGGTGAATGCTTCCCTGGGGGATCACAGGGGTGAATGCTTCCTTCCCTCGGGGATCACAGGGGTGAATGCTTGCTTTCTCGGGGGTCACAGGGGTGAAGGCGTCTGTGAAAGCGATTCTTTCCTGTGCTACAGCGACATCCCTCACACTCAACGATTTTATCCGACCGCCACTGACAGGTCTTGGTAGGACTCAAAATAGACTCGGGAGTTCTCTAGCCCCGATGAGAATGTACTATTTTGGGGCGCGAGCGTGTTTGTTTGTGTCTGCGTGAGAGAGAGAGAGAGAGAGAGAGAGAGACATGTTTTCTATTTTGATAATAAAAGTAATAGCTATACTGCATTTCTCTCCCTTATATTTATGACTCACGAATATACAACGAATGTAAAATACAGATTTTTCACTTAAAATCTGCAGTTGCCTATGTTTTAGACTGCATATTCATACTGTAAAGTATAATACTGTGATTACTTTCTCTGTTCCTATACATGTGTATTACCTTTACTTGCGGGACGCTCCTCATTTTTTTTTTTATTTCGATCTGACATATTGCAATTTAGCCTGCCAGTGTAGACGATAAGTATTTACGGGAGTTTTTGTAGATATCAAATGCTCATGATGATGCAATTTTAAATATAAATATTCTCGTATGATATTTGTGGTTTCCACGATTAAGACTTTCTGTTCTTCTAGAGGCTGGATTGTCGTCTCTTCCATGGAGTTGAAGACACATTGCTTTTCATTTCAACTCCATTTTGCATTCTTCGGGCCAGCGCTAGAAAAGGATAATGGGTTGCCGCCCCATTGGCCTCTCTTTTTATTTTATGTACTAAAAATTGAAGATGAATGCCAATGCAAAGGAAATATTATTACGAAGGAATTTTCTCTGATAATCAGATTTCATTCAAAGTTGGAGTAGAATTTATGGAAGATAAGTGGTGTATCACTGCTTACAATAAAGAGAGAAATGAAGTTTGAAATAAAAATGATTAAATACAGAATTTTAATTAGCAGAGATGATGCAAAATTTATTTTTGTGCACATGATTCCATAAGAGCATTGTAATTTGGAAAAAAAATAATTAACAAGAATAGCTTTTCTTCGTTAGGCCATCACAGTGGGATCACATTTTGAGGAATGCAATGATGAAACAATGATAATCTAAAGGAATAAAACCTACTGACATCCGTGTTAACTTATTCACCAAGGAAAGAAGTGAACGTTTCAAGTGAGGCTATTTTTGGGGGGAGAGTGAAAATGTATCTTCTTGTGGCCCGGAGGAAAAGGAAATGTTAAAGTGTATGCAAAATAGTCTAATAGCTCATCAGAGCATACACAAAAGAGCTGCGATGAGCTGTTTTACATTTCATAGGGGTGAACTTAACAAAGAACTCCATTGTATGCGCTAGAGAACGCAAAAACCTCAAGCAAAAACGACCACAGAGCGAATTGTCGGAATTAACGGAAAGAATATATTTAGTAACATGCAGGTACATATTATATATGTATGTATATATATATATATATATATATATATATATATATATATATATATATATATATATATATATATATATATATATATACATACACACACACACACACACACACACATTGCTTATGTGAAATTACATGCTTGAGTGTTTAAGGAGGAATATAAAACGGAATGTTTAGGCGTAAATTTCATCGAATAACGCAGGTATTATAATTATGGCGCCCTTTGTTGTGTATACAGGAAACGCAACAACAATAATACTCATGAATGTCGAGGTGGTTAAGCATAATGAAGCCTCACATATTCAGAATTCACACTGCTTATTTTAATGTTTCATGCGAACCACATCTGCCAAAAAGAATTATTCTCGCTTAACATGTGACCGATAAATACTAGAGAGAGAGAGAGAGAGAGAGAGAGAGAGAGAGAGAGAGAGAGAGAGAGAGAGAGAGAGAGAGCTCTTTTATTGCATGTCCAGTGTACAGTAAGATGATACTTGTAAGCATTTGCATAACACTGTTTGTATAATTTTTGTTTTTGTTGCATTGTATTTTATTTGACTTAACTCCCACTAGCATAAACGATGCGTGTGAATAGTTAATAATTTGCACAATTGTATCGTTCCTAAAGAGGATGTGTTATGGGGGCACGCCTGCAAGCGGAGAAAATGAGAAAATAAATAAACAAAAATCGATAAAAATCACCTTTAATATGATATTTGTATTTATTTATTAATTTATTTATTTTTGCTCTGTTTCGAAGTCCAGTTTTTATTTTTTTGTATTCACTTATTGTGCTTATTACATAATGTGGACTATATTTGTCGGCATTGTTCCTGTTCATTCTGTCATCTGGCAGCGAGGTTTATTACCATTATGAATATCATTAGATTTGCAGGCCAAGATTTTTCTCTATTAAAACAGATGTGGGATTTGTGTCGGGTAGGAGTGATATCCGAAAGATAATATATACGCCAATGTTATTGTTAAGAATAATAAAAAGAGAAAAATGATGTTCTGGCTTTCAGACGGGGTTTTTTTGGTAGGACAAGCAAGTGCAAATTAAGAATCCACTGATTAAAGGTTAGAAGTCTCTTTCTCCTTGACTTCAATGTTACTTAATCTTTGCAGTTTCGAGGTCCCGTTTGATTAGTTTACAATACCTGGAAGTCATTGAGAAGTTCTGGGAAGGTTCTAATGGCGTCATGGGAAGATATCATGAGGGTTCAGAGTTAGTTATGTTGAAAGTATTTTGGGAAGTATTGGGAAGGTTCTAAGAGATTTTTGCGAAGTTATGGAAAAATTTCTCAGAGAATCTGAAGAAGTAATGGGAAAGTGCGTAGAGAAACCGAGGTTAAAGGGAAAGTTCTTAGAGACGATGGGAAATTAGGGGGAAAGTTCTTAGAGACTCTGGAGACAATGACGTATGTTCTTAAAGAATCTGGAGAACTTATGTGGAAAGTTCTCGGGAAATCTTGGAAAGTTATAGGGAAAGTTCTCAGAAACTGTGATAATTATAGGGGAAGTTCTTATGGACTTTGGACCAGTTATGGGAAAGTTATTAAAGAATGGAGAAGTGTACAGTATATTTTTAGACGCATTATCTATATATATATATATATATATATATATATATATATATATATATATATATATATATATATATATATATATATATATATATATATATATATACACACATATATATATATATAAACCACACGTGTAAAAATGTACACGCCTCCATTCTCTTAGGAACTTTCCCATAACTGCTCCAAAGTCCCTAATAACATACTTAAATATATGCATACATACATACATACACGTAGCACAACCCAGATATAACAAACGACGCCTGTACTACTTTATTACCTGACCAGTAAAACATAATAGCGGCAGAGTATAACTATTCCTCATGAACACAACGAATGGTTATATACCCAAGACCCCGTATCGTAACTTAAACAAATTTTTATGAAGCAGAGCGATGGTGTATGAAAAATAGACCATCTATTTTTTTTAAATTCGCTAGGGTGCTTTGATATAAATTATATCGAATATTACTTTTCTGTTCCTAGAGAAACCAGATTCTTGGTTTTTATATTTTCTTTTGTTTCATCGACATCCATGTTTTAATGCCTAATAAATGACACCTCGTCCCTTGTCCCGAAATAGCTTTGGCTCTTTGATAATCTGTGGGTATTTTGTCTCCTGTGTTGGTGACTGCTACGAAATCGATCAGCTGAGAAGATATGGCTAAATGTATACACAAAGGTGTGACTCACTTTGAAGTCGTTGCTACCAATAGTTTTGCATTTTAATCAGTTTGTCCTACCCACCTGGAAAAGGGTTGGCCCAAAGGATTCGATCCTAAATATGAGTTGAGTAATGGAGCAAGGTAAAGTTAAGGAAGCTGAACAGCTAAATGAGAAGGGACCAAAAAGGGCGGATGAAAAGTCGAAGACAGAAAGTTCTTCACTCACTGTATGCTTAACCTCCAGCGAAGAGTATTTATAGAAAATTATTTTTGATAGCAGTTACACGCACATCCTGACTCAAACAAATGTATCCAGTTAATAAGTTATTCCTGTTACGTGACTATATAAAACAAAAAAAAAATTTTTAGAGTTTGGAAGTTTCTTCGGGCACCATTCACACTTCTCTAAGTCAACAGATTAAATTTTTTATGTGTGTTGTTAGTGGTCAGTTAAAGAAAGCTAGGATTCTATAAACCTTCTCTATGACTTGATATATCATGGTGATTTCAGGAGAATTGTTTTTAATTGGTCGTTCACCCAGGCTGGAATTCCCTATTATCAAGAAATCTTTGTTATGACGTTAGAATAGATCTTGCGCTTCCCTGTTGATAGGCGGTTGCTGGTCTCTCACGATTCAGTCTGCATTCAACGATTTTCTAAATGTGCACGAAGTCATGTAGGCTGCAAAATAACTACTGCTTTTGTAAACATTCTTTTTCGTAGGGGGTTGCACTGTAGGCATTACTTAAGGTTCTTTGCAGCGTTCCTTCGGCCTCTAGCTGCAACCCTCTTCATTCCTTTTTCCGTCCATGTTCTCCTTCTTTCATCTGACTTTCCACCCTCTCCTAACAATTGTTTCTTGGTGCAACTGCGATGTTTTCCTCCTTTTTTACATTTCAAACCTTATTACTCTTAACTTCCCTTTCAGCGCTGAATGACCTCGTAGGTCCCAGCGCTTGGCCTCTGACCTAATTTTTATATACATTCCTTCTTTCTTGTAAGCATTCTTCGCTAGGATAGAATGTATTTATATAAGAATAGAGAAAATCTAAAGATAAGGGGAAAATCGTGATGAAGATTATTAAGTAGTTGCAAGCAGATGAGCCAAATGTTTAATAACTAAGTAATAGTTGGGAAATAGTCCATAAAATCGTAATTTCTAAATTCGCTATGTTTTACTGGACGACGCTGTCGCTGTCTCCCTTTTCAAGAAAAGCGTCGAACAAGGTCAGATGTGTATAACAATATAACGAAAAGCGACAGCATCCCCGTGTTGGTTGGATCAGCAGTAAAAAAGGAAGGCTGACTATCACGATATGAATTCTGGAACTGGAATCTGCCAGTGATGTAAATGGGAATCCTCACTTCATAATATTTGTGGTGATGGACTCGGGCACAGACGCATACACACATAAATACCGATCAACTTTCCCATTGATCTCTGATCATCCCGACATGCTAGTTTTCCCTCTCATCTCTACATACTGTAAGTATCTCGGTTCCTAAGTTCGATTTTCTTGTAGTCAGTCTATGACATAAATGGGATGCAATTTCAGATCTTAACAATGTTCAAAAATCAGCTTGCCCAGTAGACATGGGTTCATATTGCGAATCCAGTGTACATTATTATTATTATTATTATTATTATTATTATTATTATTATTATTATTATTATTATTATTATTATTATTATTATTAAAAAGGATGGCTGTATTATGCGAATTTATCTTATACAGTATCTTTTCTATTTTCCTTATAATTCGCTTTTCGGGCTCAGCGATGTTGGTCAGCAACTGGCCGATATTGATATTGGAAAAAGGGGGTCTGTTCCCTTCGTATTATTATTATTATTATTATTATTATTATTATTATTATTATTATTATTATTATTATTATTATTCAGACGAGAATTCAACATGTAACAAAAGTACTATTTCTGTACATAGCTTAGATGTATTTCAAATTTATAACTGCATGCAAAATAAGATGGTGTATTTGACATGCAGATTTTGCTTGAATTATTCCATATTAATAAAACGAAGGACACTTCTTACAATGAAGCAGCAGACATTTTAATGACATATGTGACATGTCAGATAAGCCTGATAATTATCGTTTTTGTGAGCTCAATAAACTCGAGCGTTTTTCATTTCTTGTATGATAAAATAATTAAAAAGATATTAAAGCCTATTAATAAGCTATTTCATGAAATGTATAATAAAAGCTTTTCAGCAATTACACAATTTAATCATAACATTCTCGGTACAAACGGTGTTCTGGAAGTCTCTGTTAGTGCATTTAAAAATCTCCATATTAAATTCTGCTTCATATCATGATACCTGTTGTTTTACTACCAATAATAATAATAATAATAATAATAATAATAATAATAAATAATAATAATAATATGGAGAAAGAGGGGAAATACATCAAGGTCGAAATAGCGAATATAACACTTCTGCATCCATCATATTTGCCAACCCGATTTATGAAGCTTTTGTCGAAAATTGCAGCTCGTGTGTTTCGCACGTAAAGAATTCACTTCGCATCTAAATCATTGATGCTTTTGATTAGTTCTGCGGCGGCGAATGCAGAGTGCCTGTTTGTTTTGTATACAAAAACATGTTGTAAAGATGAATACCATGTTTATTATGGTTTCGTTTCAAAGCAATGTATTCTTTTGTACTCGGACGTGGCTCAGTCCCGCTGTATTTTCTATTTGTTTCGGATTGCGTTTGCATTCTGCCATAGTTTGAAATATAGATTATGAATGTTACAAAAGTAATTTTTTTTTAGCGATGTGAAAATGTCCGATGATCGTTTGTCTTTTGATGTCAAGTATTCTGACACAATTTTCCTCAGTTACACGTGCTTTACTTGTTTGTAAAGGGATTAGGATGCAGTTTTTGTAGTGACTGGGCGTATTTTTATCAAGAATCGACTTTGTATTTCGTGTAACAAGTGGAGGATCTAATACGGTTTGCATGCAAAGGACAGCTTTTTCATCTCTATAAAAATATTGGTAAAATGTACGAACAGCCATTGAACAGTGTTTCATCAATACATGAACAAGGCGGATAGTAACCATTTCTCGAATTATACGTTTCAGAACGGCTTGATGTTTTGTTTCTGTGCAAAATAGAATCTTTCCTTTCATGCAATTTAAATAAATAAAAACGGTTTAGGAAAGCCACTTGGATGCTAGATGCCTAATGCTACTTTTGACTTTTGTAATGACATAATATTGTCGAACCAGTACTGAATATTCAGATTATGTTTTTTACTTCAGAACGAGAAAGAATAAAAGAACAATATTCATACCGTGGTTTCTCTGATTTTCTGTCATTTTTGTTTGATTTTGCGTTGTTTATCCTTGTGCACACACACACAGACATATATATATATATATATATATATAGACATATATATATATATATATATATATATATATATATATATATATATATATATATATATATATAATATATATATATATATATTGTCCACATAAAGAGTAAAAGAACAATATATATATATATACTGTCTTGTCCACAGGAAAGAGTAAAAGAACAATATTCATGCGCTTTTTCAATACATTTGTTAGAAAGACCCTTACAAATGCGCGTGAGCAATATCCCAGTACTTAACTGATACATTGCAACTCGCCATATCTAAAACGAGACTTTCGCGTGAAAAAGGCGGAGTTGGACCCTGAAATAGTGTTGATTCTTATTGTTTTGTGGCATGTTTTTCATGGCCGAAATCCACCCAGACTGAAGAGAAATGGTTGAGTGCCATCGTAAATCATAACTTCCCAAATGGCAGTCGCTGCGCTGTTTCCTGGCGCTTCATAAATATACTCCATCTAGCCGCGGTTTTTCTGATTTTCTGTCATTTCTGTTAGATTTCCCATTGTTTATTCGTGCACGCACACACACACACACACACAACACACACACACACACACACACACACACACACACACACACACACACACACACATATATATATATATATATATATGAATGTATGTATGTATGTATGACTATAATTTCCTGTTAGATCCACCCTGTTATGCTAATGACTTAGTGTTATATATATATATATATATATATATATATATATATATATATATATATATATATATATATATATATATATATATATTTATATTTATATATACAGTGTGTGTATATGTATATATATATATATATATATATATATATATATATATATATATAAACATATATATATATATATATATATATATATGTGTGTGTGTGTGTGTGTGTATCACGTATATTATAAATCATTAGCATAACAGGGGTTCTAGAGGAAACACAACAATCACGTGTTATATTCATACTTTTAACTGGTGGGTCGTAGATATAATCCTAGTACAAAGAAAAAAAACTTGCCCATTAGTAGCGCTTCATACACTTATCCAGACGGCACAACGACAGTACGCCGAATGGTTTACTTGACAATAGTTCGTTCACCTTAATCTTGCGCGCGTTCTGGCTTCATGGATATTAAAGCACTTCCTTTCCGGCTCCTCTTGAGGTTCTTTTCTGCTTCCTGCTAGCACCTCCGAATTAGTCACTCTTTTCACCAGCCTACTTCCTTTCTTTTCATATGACTAAATCATCTCAAAACACTATGGTCTATGCTTTCACATATGCTAACGTTTTACCAATGCCTTCTGCTAGACTATTATAGTTATATATCTTAACTTTCTTTCATCTGCATACCACTTCTACTCTTCACTTCCATAATGGAGTATTGGGTCGACAGCCATGTTATACATTCCAACCGCACCTTTCATAGACGCTACAAGAATCTGGGCAATCTTCTATAGTGTGGGTGTTTGTGTAGTCGATCTGTTGTTCTGGTAATTGTTTTATCCAGAGTGACATTTCTGAAGACGCCATAGCGCTTACCTAATTCTTTCAGAATCTGATCCTTGATATCAGTCTCATTCAAGATGGAGTAATGTATAGGAATTATGTTCTACGTATGTTTTTTCTATAAATGATAGAAAACTCTTTGCAGAGTACCTTTTATTACTCACACGATCAATTGCCAAACAAAAAGGGTTCGAAATAATTGCTGAAAAACCACGATCTCCTGTTTCAGACCTAATGGTGGCTCACTCCTCTTTGTATACACCGATTCCTTTTATGATCTGCAATTGTTCCGTATCTAACTGGGTAAAACGCAGTCTAAATGCTTTGTAAATATTCCGAAGGAACAAAGAGAATGCTGATGTTTCTGGTGCCACCTGCCTTTTTGTAATAGTGGCTCTGAGTCGATAATTAATGGTTGTTTGATAATGGATTACAGTGTCAATCCCATTAGAGAAACTGGAATAAAAACCAGTGAAAAAGTTGTGTTGGATTTCTGTCTGCTGCGTTTGACTCGCATTTTCGCAATGCATCATCTCGCGTCATAAATACCAATGTATTCTGACCTCTTTCTCAGTCCACTTCTGCGAGAAATGTAAAATTTTGAAATATAGGCTCATATTTCTTTCCATCAAGTGAGAATGAGTGTCAGGAGAGTTGATTTTCATTGGAAATTGGAAGACGCTGCCTTCGTGGATGAAGAAACCGCTATGTGAAAATTTATGCATCGTGATGTAATGGGTCTTCGCAGCATACACAAAGGAACTGGAATGAGCTACTTTGCACTTCATAGAAGCGAAGAAAGGAGGAACGTGAATGTATATGAAAGAGGTCCAGTGAAGGAAAGCATTATTATTATTATTATTATTATTATTATTATTATTATTATTATTATTATTATTATTCAATAATAGAAGGATTAGACGTGCGAAAATTGAACAAAAGGAACAGAAAAACAGTGAAGGCAGAGAATAATATAAATTCAATTTATAAATATCACAAATCACCGTCGACTGTGTCTACAGGCAGTACCATTTAACATGGGGATTGACACCTGGTGCACATACTGTACATTGTCGGCAAAAGTCATCACACAAGGTCAGAGCATTTATGTTTTTACGTCAGTTTCATCGCATTTATTCTGGGTTGTTTTAGTTCGAGATGAAACAAATTAAACTGGTAGCAATTACGGAGTGCTGGGCATTGCAGTAAAATTATACTCAAATAATAATATTGGTGTTTGCCCTGGAGTTGTTGTATAATCAAGTCTCGCTTGCTCAGCATAGCATTTATAACGATTTG
>NC_089760.1:28567500-28582500 GCF_040412425.1 Macrobrachium rosenbergii
GTCTACATAGCAAGGAAGAACATTTTCATTAGAGGAATATTTATTTCTGGAACAATCCCTGCGTCAAAATAGTAAGGAAGAACACTATCGCGAGAGTAAAATATATTGTATCGTAATTTTTGAGGGGAACCTGGAAATATAAACAGCTACTCTAATAAATCCAACCTTACTGTTTTGGTTATTGTACTTCCTTGTACGTCTAGTTGTACATTTTTGGGCTAGTCTGTGGTTTTTCTCATTAACTCCTCAGAGACAACTGCAACTGTGATACAATGAACTTGAGGATTTTTAAATAACTGTAAGTATATAATTTTCTAACATGACAGCTCAGTGACTTGATTCAGTTTCTACCTGACCATAATTTGAAATTCTTTAGTTTTGCGTCTTTTTCCTGACCTGGAATTTTCCTGCCCTTGTTTTCACTCGGCGGAGTCTGATATGTACATAAAATTAGTTTTCTCGCCAGCTTTTACAGTTGAAAAATTTCCTAAAGTTAATTCCTGACCGTACATATTTCAGTTAAGAAAGACTGGGAGTTAAATTCTAACCACGGGTAATATTATTGAAATCTTCTGATAACAATACTGTAAACGCACTGTGCGGCGAGGGGTGAGGGTGCCGGAATTTTTTTTTTTTTTTCCGTTAATAGACTCTCTTACTCATTTTCACTAAATTCATCCATGTAATAACAAATCATGCCCGGTTTTCACCAAAACGCTTCAGGTTACTGATGAGAACTGGAATATGAATTTTATTAGGAAAAATGTAGACAAAATCGTTAAACTCTCTCTCTCTCTCTCTCTCTCTCTCTCTCTCTCTCTCTCTCTCTCTCTCTCTCTCTCTCTCTCTTCTTCTTCTTCTTCTTCTTCTTCTTCTTCCTCTTCTTCTTCTTCTTCTTCTTCTTCTTCTTCTTCTTCTTCTTCTTCTTCTTCTTCTTCTTCTTCTTCCCGTAATCCTAAGAAAAGTTAGGGCAAAATGACCAGAGATGAAAAGGAATGGCCTTTTCGGCTCAGTTCCTTATGAAAAAATAGAGTCGTTACATGAGTATGCTCTTTTGGGTGATGGCTAATTTGGCACTTCATGAAGCCAGGGTATCCACATGCTCGGAGTTCTTAATTTTCCTCATCCGTGGAAAGTCTTAGGAAGAACGTAAGAAACGCGCCTTCCGGAACCAAGGTGTCCCAAGACTGGTTTATTAATTTCGCGTATATAGTTTTCATATAACAGAAGCCGACAGGGCAAGAGACCTAATATCGTCATCCAGTCGAGGTATAAAGAAGTCAAAAACAAGAAAGAAGAAACAAATTGAGCAGGACTTCCCTCCTAAATCTGTGCAAACCCACACGTTGACGAATGGATGAACAAAAGTCAAGGAAAATCTGCTGAGAATGATTTGAGAGTTAGTGTTGGTAAGCAGAAGGAATAAGGAATGTTACGAGGATGGTGAAGGGTTGGAAGAGGGATTGACCCTTGTAATAATTTAAGGGTAAGTGTTGTGGATGATGATATGTTGAGAAAAGAGGCCAATCTCAGTTGAAGGAAACTAAGTAGTGGTAGCTTCAGAAAGGCCTCGAAATATTAAGAAGTGCAGCTGTTAAATGCCAACGATGCAGAGATAAATGCTGCAGTAAAATTATGTTTAGGTGATATCAAAAGAATGAAATTGTGAAATACGAAGGTGTGGTATAAAAACCAAAGTGTTTATATATATATATATATATATATATATATATATATATATATATATATATATATATATATATATATATATATATATATATATATATTTACATATACATATATATACATACACACACAGCATATATATATATATATATATATATATATATATATATATATATATATATATATATATATATATATATATATATATATATGTATATATATATATATATATATATATATATATATATATATATATATATATATATATATATATATATATTTACATATACATATATATACATACACACACAGCATACTTATGTATATGTGTGTATAGATACATATATATACATATATTCATCTATGTATGCGTAATATTTATGTATAAAAATGAATATATACATATAGAAAACAGAGCCCTTAACGCAGCCAAATGATTACTGAGATGAACTTGCCTCATTTAGCATAATGAACCCCGTCTCCAGTTACACAATCCTTTGACATTTCTGGATAAACAGGAGTCAAGTCAGCAAGAAAAAAAAAATATAAGACATCTTACGAAAGGGGGAAAATGAGAAATTTTCTGTTGTCCCTTTTTTCTAGAGAGAGAGAGAGAGTGATAACTTTTTGACGCCGAAAAATTAAAATTGTGCATTATTTTCTTTCTCTCATGGAGAAAGTGTTACGGTTTTGTCACTCTGCAATTAGGAAAATTGTCTGCTGCATTGTTTTTGCTTGGAGAGAGAGAGAGAGAGAGAGGTGTGATAAATCATTTGGCATTTCGCGAGGACGACGAAAACTGCATCGCGTATTCTTTTTCCTTTGCCTCATTCTGGTAATGTTCACGTGAGGCTTTGATGTTTTATAACAAAGTGTGCTTATGCGCAGACGAAATTTCAATTGCAGTTTTGATGTTTCTGGATAGCATCGCAGGCAGATTACTTGCTTCCACGATAATTTCTGAGGTTTGCCTCGTAGTAATGAATTTCTAATTTTTAAGGGGTCAGTTTCTGTATTTTAGCTTCATTTTAAGTTAGCTGATCCGCAGTCTATGTAAGTTAACCTTCCAATCGGCAACTTCAGATTCACAAAGATTATAAGGCGTTTGGTGCCATGCTTGTAAAAACTTTATTAGGTCTTCTTTCTCTTTGAATAGTTGTTAAAAATCTCATGAAATTAATACCAGTAAAAGGTTAAGAAGTTGCGAATATATATATATATATATATATATATATATATATATATATATATATATATATATATATTATATATAAATATATATTATATATAATATATAACATATATTATATATATATATATATATATATATATATATATATATATATATATATATATATATATATATATATATATATATATATATATATATATATATATATATATATGTGTGTGTGTGTGTGTGTGTATGTGATCTTAAGAAAATGTAAACGAACAGGCCAAGGATGCCGACAAATTTTTAACGAAACATCATTCTGATATGTAATTAGCAATAGCAATAACACTCAAAATTCAAAATATGGAGTATTACATAAAGAACGAAAGCGTAATCTTAAAGTTGCTTGATTTCAGTTCTCCGCTACCCCAGTGATAGCCTATTCAGGCGAAAGCTTTTAAGATTTTTACATTCGTATTTCACAGATGCACTGGATATACTCACCTTAATGTATATATTTTTGAGTTTGATGTGTTGTTTCTTTAACCCCGGCTTTCCATGAAATGACTCCTAAGATTATCTTCCTTGTTATCAGTTACCATTCAACCAGTTATTAAATCGACATTAAACCAGTCAGGAGTGTGTTTAGCGGTTTGCATCTTGTATCAGCTTCTGTTAAGATTTCGAAATTTATGGTCATGAACATTTTTCGGTTACTGTTTTATTTTTTTTTTTACCTCATATAGGGCTTGCAATATGCACACTGTTTACTGATACCTACAGCTTACTTTAATTAGTCTAGACAAATTCTTTTATAAAGGCATATTTTTGAAGTTGTGGGTGTTTTTGAGCATAAAAAAACCCTGTAACTCTTTCCCCTTGTGTGTAACATTTTGACACAAATGTCTAACCCGTATTTGTCTACTTCCTGACTTATGGAACGTATAGTACACCAGTGCCAAAAATGTCTTGGGGGGGGCTTTAGGCTTATGTGACGCAGTAGATGTCACTGAAGCACTCTTAACCTCATTTGTCACTCGACTCTTTTCCATAATGCCTGGAGAACTGGAAGTTATTTATCCAAGTCCATTACCGGTACACGTCTTAGCTTCCTCCTACCGTGTGATTTGTTCTTATGTTAAATATGAGGGATTAATAAAAAAACCATTATATTATTCCAGTGGTACTGTCAGAAAAAAACAGAGTGCCGGTTGCAAGCTAGAGCCTCATCGTATTTTGTTTCTGCTTAAAGAGAGCAGTTTATTTACTTCCTGGGTGTATAAGAAACATTGTATATTCCTACTGGGAGAAAATATAATATTTTCCTTCCTCCGGAGGATAGAAAGAATATTGTATTCTCCTTCTGGTGAAAGAGAAATCGTTTTATTCTTTTCTTGAGAGAAGGAAAATCACGATATTTTGTTCCTTAACGTATAGAAAATTTTGTATTATCTTTCAAGGAATAGACGAAAGCAGCGTACGCCACTCCCAAGGCAAGAACGAAAAAATAAGAGGAGAAATGAAATAGAAGAGGGAAAAGGTTTTTCGATAATATACAGAGAGGGTGCCTGACGGCTGTGATTTTACCTCGGGCCCAGAAGGTCAAAAATCCCTTAACTTCGGTGGGTTACTCTTCGGGTTCCCGTTTTAGGGTTGCCATTCTCTCGACGCTTATGACGCCCGGATGTTTTAAAGTTTGGCAGGATTTAGTGGACTATCATAACCTCTTCAAGCGGCCAGGCTCCATTAGGGGTCTTGAATATGTTATGGTGGTATAAGAGAAAAATCGTTTCGGTGGCATTATCTCGGCTGAGCTCAATAGCCATGAGTTTTTCTTTATACGACATTGATTTCATTCTCGTGCCTCCAACAGTAATGTACCAGATGATGTCGGTATGAATATATTTGGAGGTTCAAGGGAAAAGTTGAGAGAGAGAGAGAGAGAGAGAGAGAGAGAGAGAGAGAGAGAGAGAGAGAGAGAGAGAGATTACTTGGGCAATATCTTGGTTATCCAAAATCTATTTTATCTTTGAGAATAAATATGATTTCCGTGTCTCTAAGAGGAGTATATTAGATCTCAAGATTTTATTTTTTTTAATGAAATAACTTGATATCCTGATGAAAGAGTGATATTTTGACTGGATGAATTATAGCGTATTCATATTCATACTTCTTACAATACATAAGATATCTGCAGTGTCTCATGCGCCACCATCATACATAATATCATAATATCCCCCCTTTACTAAATGTGAGTTCATCAACTAAAAATTACCCTTGATGTGTTTAGAGTAAATAAAGCAACAGTCTGTTACAGTGTTACTTCATTTCGTTGGGAAATTTTAATTGTACTCTTAATGAAAACTTCTTTCCATGTTCTGTTAATATATATATATTTTCCAGAATGCAGGTCTTAACTTATTCCTGAAATATTAATCTTTTACAGTGATGCTTTCCAAATTTCATTTTCATTCCCAGGTACACGATAGTAATTTAAAGGTACTTCTCACTCACTAATTCACTCCTTGTTTTACTGGGCTTATAAACCGTTCACGCCTGCACTAAATTCTTAAGGTCTTATGCAGCTTTTAAGCTTTGTTTTTCAGGTGACTTCAGTTTCAGCAAATCAAAGGTTTCTTTACATATTTTCCAGAACAGAAAGCACTCAGCAGGTGTTGCTATACAAGTAATTCTTAGCAGTGGCATAGTAATAGCAATTTTGAATTCCTCTCTTGCAGGCGCATCAACGTGACCAACTTTGGGCCTATGGAATCGTGTATGGCCCCGCTGAAAGAGCAGAGGACCTTCATCATTTTGGCCAACGCCAGGAACGGCCGGCACCTGCGGGCTCATTACGATTACCCGGGCAGTGCTGCCGTCCAGTGGTCCAAAGAAAACGAGGAAGAAGTCTGGAGAGCTCTAGGTAAGAGGAGAGTCTCTTGTATTTGTGAGAGCGGTCTTTCGCGTCATTGCGCGTTTTTCATAGGGAAAATGGAACAAGAATATAACCCCGTATTTCGCACGTAACCCGAAATTTGCAAAGATCTGAAGAAGGGTAGTGAGGTTGTGTTTTTTTTTATCCGATTGGCTTGGTTGTATCCGATTTGTATAGCCTTTAGCAGCTTTTTTTTTTTTATAAATATCTTTATATAAGCTATATCAGTAATCTCTCTCTCTCTCTCTCTCTCTCTCTCTCTCTCTCTCTCTCTCTCTCCGCCAAGCTGATTTTGAAATTCATTTTCTATATACGAGCTTTTGTGTTGTACTGTTAATGTGAAATTAATAATTTAATACGTTCATCCATTTTCATAGTGGGAATTGTTTAACGATATTGAGATCTTTGTAGTTATTTTTATTTATTTTTTTGTCTATGCCACTACAGTACAGTATTATTCTTTTATATTTTACTATTGACATAACAGAGATAACCATTAATTGACTGTGGTTGATTTCTGAAATAAAACCATCGATGTGGTTGTGTATTTAAGCTATAAAGTAGTTCTTTCTACTTTTACTCTTCCTTCAGTAAAACAGTAAACATGGCATTTTACCGAAGTGTCACACTATTTCGAAAATATAAATTCTATATAAAATGTTTTTTTAAAAGAACAGTTTTAAGAATAAAAGCAGCGTGTTTAATACAATGGATTGGTTACAGTGAAGTAAGGCGATACTGCATGCATCATAAAATGTCGACAGAATGATGATGTGAATAATAGAATACTTGTTAAAAGTAAACAGAAGGACAGTAACTCTCTCATAAAAAAATCTTCACATGTATAGTAAATATTAAAAAAGTGCATAAAATAAAATAAATGAAATATACATGAAATCTGATGATCATCCTTCGGTCATTGTGAAGTGTCATCTGACTGAATTAAGGGAGGGACCAAAAAGTACAGATCATATATTATTCTATATTTTTCTTAAATATTATTAACCAATTTATGAGGTGTCTAACAGTTCAGTGAGTCTTACCTGGTGCCACACAGTTTCCCGAGTTTGATCCCGATCGAAAGGACCTGTGTTGACTTCAGCAGTGAATGATATGACTAACTAACAGGGTCGACGGACTTCAAAACAGGGCCTGTGTCCTTTAGTGGGTCATTTTAAGTTTAGTGAAGGGCATAGGGCTAGCAACCTTGCTGATAACCAAGATTACCCTTTCTGAAGTCTGTTTTTAAAAATGCGATATATATATATATATATATATATATATATATATATATATATATATATATATATATATATGTGTGTGTGTGTGTGTGTGTGTGTATGTATATATATATATATATATATATATATATATATATATATATATATATATATATATATATATATATATATATATATATACACACATATACACACACACACTCATATATATATATTATATAGCACACACATCCAAAATGTATGAGTATGCGTTGGTATTGTTCATGCAATTCTGAATGGCGTATTAAAGCGTTGCTTGGCCTTCCAAAACTTTATTTCGTGTTGTTGAAGCCCACTATCGATGAAACATTTTCATCATTCTCGTATAATCAATCACTTTAAACCGGCCGAAGTTTAGTGGTTTTTTAATTGTGTAATTAATATGAGTAAAAGTTTATGGCAAATTGTTTTATAGTGTCAGTGAATTTCTGACCATTGGGAAAATACAATATTTCTTGTTCTATCGTCCATAGCTATTTTTGTCTTTTTTTGGTTATTTGAAGTACTGCCAATATACTTGGCAGAGTGATGTCTGTTCGTTTATGGTTTTAGCTTATATTTACTTTGATAGTTTCAGATGAAAGATAGCTGTGAATTATTCACCACTTCATACGGTTCAATAATCTTTGGATCCCACTAATTTAGTAATCAGTTTCAGGTTTCCTTTTTATATACGTTGAAAGCTGACTAATTACTGGGTAACAATGGGTTATTTTTAATAAGCTGGGCTCAGTATGTACCATCATTATATATGTGTGTATATATACACATATATCTATCTATATATATATATATATATATATATATATATATATATATATATATATATATATATATATATATATATATATATATATACACACACACACACACACACACATATATATATATATATATATATATATATATATATATATATATAATAAATACACATTATACATATACACATTAATATGTGTGTGTGTGTGTTGTACACACACCATCAATCCGTAACATTTAAGACGGTGGCTGGAGTGTAAGTGAATCAATTATCTAGCGCCTCCAACGCCTTGAGATGCAAAGGACCCCTTCCAGATCTCGCTAACCATTCCTGTCCCTTGGTCTCTCCTCAGGCAGATCGTCCCTCCCGATCCCCATTTATAATTCTGAAGCCGCAGTTCTTGGCCTTCCCACCCTTCTGGAGCCCTTATCGAAGACTAATCGCATAACATGGTGTAGCCAACGCCACCGGTCAGTCAATAATATTTCACCTATACACCGAACATTTGTCACTCCTTAAAATTTCTTTAAGAATGTGATATTGCCATTTAACACTCATTACTGTTTGCTTGCCAGATATGATTTTCAAAATTCCATGTAATTGTAACGACATCATACCAAGACTCCCATTCATGGACTAAAACTGATCTCACTAATGAAGTATATGAACATACAGCCACCCCCTTCGGACTTCTCTCTCCCGTTCCACTTTTTTATATTTGATTAGGATTGTATCAGACCTTGATATTGTTTACTTAGTCCAGGGAAGTACACCTCTCTTTTCACGTTTGCAAGGTCCGAGGTTCGTGGCCGGTCTAGTACCGAACTGGAAACCCAGCTGTAAAGGTGTATTAGCGTCCACTGTGGTCGGATAAAGGACATGGGGATAACCTGACGTCTGTAACATTCTGCGCCATCTCCTTCAGTAAGGGCAAAAGGCTTGTAGCGTTAATATATATATATATATATATATATATATATATATATATATATATATATATATATATATATATATATATATATATATATATATATATATATATATATATATATATATATATATATATATATATATACATATATATATATATATATACATATACATATATGATTATTATCACTTTTGTACGTCATTTTTTGTTCATCCATTTATTTTATTTCATGTTAACAGATTTAATTTTACTGTTCACACAGAGTTTTACGGTTACCATGGTTTAGGTATGTTGACGACATAATTTGTGTATGGCCAGGAACCAAGATGTAAAAAACTTTTTGCTAAGTTAAATCAATTAGTACCATCAATTAAATTCACGTTGGAAATGGAAAATGATGGGTGCTTACCGTTTCTGGATGTCCTCATACGAAGAAATAGTAGTGGGTTTTTAAATATAGTGTGTATAGAAAACCCACTATTTTCTTCCTATGTGCATTTCTATTCTGGACAAAGCAATTTAAAAAGTCAGTGTTTTCATCTATGTTTTTAAGAGCATTATATGTAGCCCTGAATATATTGATGATGAAATAGATAAGATTAGGATTGCAGGCAAAAAATTGAAATATCCTGATAGTGTATTATATTTGAAGCGGCAAAAAGACTATGTATCAAAACCAGAAAGAACCTTCAACACAAAAAAATTTGCTTGTTCTGCCTTATAATAATAGTATGAAAGATATCCCTCATCTTCTTAAGAATTTTGGTGTTAATGTCGCATTTAAGAACAATACAACAATGAAAAATGTACTTCAAGAACTCCCCAGACAATATTAAAGGGTGTGTATATAAAATTCCGTGTAAGTCTTGTGACAACTTTTATATTGGCCAAACTGAATTGAACAACATAAGAAATGTGTGAGATATGCACAAGGGAACAGTGGTATATTTGTATGTTAGTGAGAACAATCATGCTATCAACTGGGATTTGTATATTCTAATAATGCACTGGAAAGGAACATCATTGAATCTAGTTCATAAAAGAAAGTTACAACCATAATATGAATATCAGTCAAATGTATAAACTTGTCCTTTAATATCAAAAAGAAATTTGTAAATTGTTTAAACTTTAAGGTAAAACAGTCAGATATATGAAAATAGGATTATCATATTTGTAAACACAGTACGAAGTAATGTTACAGTTTCCAAACTCCGATGACACCTGTCAGGTGTGGATCTGAGGTGGGTATGGTCTGTTTATCAGCAATGTCCCCTGAATTGTGATTTTTAGCCAAATGAGGTTTAAAGGACACTCTACCTCGACACCGGCCATATGGAAACGGTTGTGTATGTTCGTCAGTATATATATATATTTGTGACTTCTCACACTCTGTATCATCCTTCGTCAATGGCTTGGAAATAAAGTCGAAACCGGTAGGACCTACACCCTGTTTATTTTTCATGTATTGTATATATAATATATATATATATATATATATATATATATATATATATATATATATATATATATATATATATATATATATATAAAAAAGTCATAATGTCCTTAATGTCCATTCGCTCTACCTCATAGATAATATATTTTCATATATGTTATCCGAAGGGGAATTTTTTAGTTGGTAATAAGTTCGTCGTCTCGTGGCTCGAACCAAAGACAAGAACTCAACGACAGTGACGCCTTAAAACGACAAAACATTTGTCTTAATGCTTGTATATGAATCACGGTGATGTGATAAAACTTATTCATATATATATATATATATATATATATATATATATATATATATATATATATATATATATATATATATATTTATATATACATATATATATATATATATATATATATATATATATATATATATATATATATATATATATATATAATATACTTATATCCGTGTGTTTTCCAGAAACGCGAAAAAACAAGAAAATTTTTAACAAAAAACATGTCACTTGACTTTCAGCATTTTAAAGCAATAAAAATGGTATGTTTTCCTGAGGCATGAAAATCTTTGAACCAACAATATGTAACTTCCAACATTTTGAAGTAACAAAAATGGTAACCGTAAAACTCTGTGTGAACAGTAAAATTAAATCTGTTAACATGAAATAAAATAAATGGATGGGAACAAAAAACTGAGATAGATAGAGCTAGAAATATAACATCGATTATCATTCCGGCATGAGACGCCATTGTCGACGCATCTCTATTTAATATGTAATTCGTTATTGAAGCATCGAGAGAGCTTTTGTCAATCAGACCCTTGAATCATCGTGACAAAGCTCTTCGACCTTTTTGAGCTCTTGTGATTGCAGCTGCGTAATAAGTACCGCAGCTTTGTGCTGTTAAGGCGAGAGCTAAAATGTTGTTCATTTCCGCTCTCTGGAAAATAGTAATGCCCAAGGATAATTCTAATGAATTCTGAATTTCCAGTTTGAACTTTCGAAACAATAAAGAAAATGGAGGTATTCAGAGTGCTTAATTTTAATTCTGTCATTCTTTCATGTTTTATGATTTTTAGAAGTTGATAATTGTTCCACCTGATTTATCACGTCATCTGTAGCCAGAAGGAATTTTATGATTATTGTAAATGTTGAGGCGGTAATACGTTATCAATAAGATTTTTGCTTACATAATCATTCGCTAAAGAACATGGATTCCTACCAAACCAACTGATTCTCTTTCTCTCAGACAGACAGACAGACAGACAGACCAGTCGGATGATGCTGACAGAGCCATATATTCAGGGAGTGGTATTGGTGTCGTGGTACCCCATAGAGTTACAAATGAAATATGAGTTGGTGAAAAGAAAAATGAAGAAAACACTCGTCAGAGGGAGGGATGGGTCAATAATGAAATCAGAAGGAGAAAAACAACGCAGGAAAAATATATGCAGTATAATATGATTGATGTATCAGGAGCTGCAGAAGCCATGACCATAGTAATGACTGAATTCTCATGTTTTGAAATTAAATCAGTCATATTGAAAATTAAGAGATGAAAAGTAGCCGCTATGAAATTTCTGTAGGCATGATTTTAGCTGAATATATTTTATAATATTGAGGGAAAAACGCATAGGTTGTCTTCAGAGAAGAAAAACACACACCAATCTTTTCTAAATTCACCTCTACTGCTATACTAAGGATAAACCCTTGTGCAGAAAACTTGTACATCATCCTCCTCTTTGCCTGCATCCGCAAAAGGCTCAGCAGCATTGCATGCTCCTAACTTACTGTCAGGCCTCCTAATTGCTGGGTATTAAACTAGGGCTCTGCTAGCCTAGGATGTGCCAAAGTGTTTGGGCTGTGAAATCGAGGTGAGAGTTGGGCCAACTTGTAAGTAGTTGAAGCTCCCTCAGTGACGGATGGCCACCTCCCTTAAGACCCATGGCAATCACAACTTTTCACACTGCAGGAAACCGGAGAATAAAACAGTATCACAACCAGTACTCAGTGATGTAAACATCACCAAAGTAGACTGTGCATAGGTTGTGCAGCAGCTGTTTCAGTGAGCCTTTGCCAGGTGTTTCTATTTTGTGTTACCCCATCGTCCTCTCGAATGCGGACTCTACAGTACATCTTCTCTTAGGTCTACCTCACCTTTGTGTCTTTAGCACCTCCATTTCCAACTACATTATTTTTGTATTAGCTGGGGTGGAACGAGACTGTTAACCTTCTTGCTCTCAGAGAATCTTTTTAGGATGAAGGTGCTTATCTGTTTTGTTCGCCACCTGACTATAATCTAAAATAGTCGACCAACCGTGAGGCATATACTGTAACTCTCTGCGAAAGCTAACGAGGCCTTGTGGATTTTCACGAATGGGCTTATGTCGTTGCCCAAGTGGAGTTGCTCTTTGATCTCTCGCTGATGAGGCAAGGATTTCAAGAATGACTCACACACTCATAATGTATCTGTCTATGTATCTATCTATCTATCTAATATATATATATATATATATATATATATATATATATATATATATATATATATATATATATATATATATATATATATATATATATATATATATATATATATATATATATATATATATATATATATATATATAACTTCCCATGCACGATCTTTCCTCTTATAATAGACTACTCCATAAAATTTTATCTTGCGATCTCTCTTGTAGTCAAGCTTCGTGAGTGGCAGGCTGATGAGACACAGTCTGCAATACTAATTATTGCATAGATGTGACGCAGACTTGATCTCTATTTTCTTCCCTTTGACTTCACTTTCCCTCTGAAAAAACTGATCTTGCCCTTTGATGAATTAGCAAGAGATCGAGGCCCCCAGCGTATTAAAAGCATCGCCGTTAATTGGGAACAAAAGAATTGAAGGTTTAAAGTTTCCAGAGATTATTATAATCACTGCTTCCTATTTCAGAGGCAGTTAACAAACTAAAAAGAAAAAGTTTAACCTGCACTAATTAGAAACCTTTTCGGCGCTTTAATTAATGGCTCTATTATACGCTGAGGCAAATCTAGTCTGATATAAATTACGTGACCCATGAAAGCAATGATTAGTAATGATGAACTTAATTGGGTCATTTTTGCTTCCGTGTTGTTTTACGCATCATATAATATATATATATATATATATATATATATATATATATATATATATATATATATATATATATATATATATATATATATATATAATAATGTCACCCTTTTCCCTTTTGATATCAGTTTGTTGTGAGATGTTTTTACTTAGTTTTCGTTGGTTCTTTCTTAATTTTTAATTCTTATGATCACTGTTTTGATAACTGTAACTGTCAGTATTTAAAACAGGAAACATAACCTTCGATTATCCGATAGAGTAAACAACATATATTAATACGCTTTTATCTCTATTTGGTGCATATGTTAACTTTTATGTACTTTTCATTGTTTACTTTGTTATGTATTTCTTAAAATTTATTTTTAATTGTATACATTCAGTTTTATAGTTTTCCTTGGTGTTCTTTCATTTTTCTCGCATGGGCTTTCTTTTTCCCTGGAATATATTCTCTACAGGGTCTTTGAATGCAAGATCAGTATCAGTAATGATAAGGTGAAGTTGGTGTACTATACTGTACTATAGGCAACTGACAAAATGCTTTCATTGTTTTTATGTGGTGCTATCATAAGGTCGTCATAAAAGAATTTTATATATTCCTTTGAACGAATGATTTTGTGATACCTTGTTATTTTCTTTCAGAATGATGAACGTTTTTATTATTTAAAAACTTAATGTTAGTTTAAATTAATGATTCAATTACTAAATTATGTCTTAAAATTAGTTATATATCGGATGACGTATGCCGTTCATCTAAGTTTCCTTGAATATTCGTAAAAAAACTGCTCAATATATTGGGTAGATTGCTATATGAATCAAAATTTAAAATTTCACCTTTAAAATGTAGGGAAAAGACAATATATTTTAAAAGTACAGTAACCCAAGCAGGCCAGTGAAAATATGATAAATATTTTATAAGAATGGGTAGCCTAAATGGTGGGGCCACCATAAAAAAATAAAGTTGGACGGAATAAAATGCGTAAATTGGAATGTATACTTAATTTTAACATGGGCACATTAATTTAATGGCTGTGCAAGTGTGCATGTTATTTTGTACGGTTATGTCGTTTAAATGCTGTGATATTTACTCAACGAGTTTACAGATGGTGGTTTTGCATGAAAGGCGATCCTGCAATGTGAGTCTGTGTAAATACATTTAGTATAAATTAGTCATTTGAAAATACTCTTCTGTGTGGCGTACCTTTTTTTGCTTGTTAGTTAAGTCGACAGTGGTGAGTTCCATTCAGCTGGATAAAAGCATGGAACCAGCTACCTCAGAAACGTTTCGCTAAAACTTGGAGCGGCAACACTTTGTGGAGCCTCTTTCAATAGCCTAAAAGCCATATTGTTGAATATATATATATATATATATATATATATATATATATATATATATATATATATATATATATATATATATATATATATATAGCTTGTATATATACGCGCTCTCAGCTGGAACCCGGCGCTGCTGTCTCCCCCTACCCTCCCGATCCCCTATCTACCCGCCCCCACCTGGGGCGGACAGACAGGTTTGCAGGAGGAGGATTGATGTCTCCCCTACCCTCCCGTTCCCCTACCAACCCCGCCCCACCCGGGACAGACAAACCGGTTTGCAGGGGGCAGGTGTCTGTGTCA
>NC_089760.1:28587500-28625000 GCF_040412425.1 Macrobrachium rosenbergii
AAAATAATATTTGTATGAATTGTGCCTTTTCTCATTTGCTCTGTGAATTAGTTTTAACATTCTAGGCTCTCTCTCTCTCTCTCTCTCTCTCTCTCTCTCTCTCTCTCTCTCTCTCTCTCTCTCTCTCTCTCTCAGTGGCCATTTCAGTGCCAATATTTTAAGCATTTAGGGGAAATTCTCTCTCTTAGTGGCCATTTCGGTGCCAGTATTTTAAGTATTTTAGGGAAACAATATATAAAACCGACAGAAATAGGTGAGATTAGTGCAGTGGATTTATATATAATTTGAAGCAGTGTACCCTCAAATTAATCAAAGAAAACGAAATGTTTATTCCATTTTCTACATTCTTGGAGCCTAAACAATAGCATTCCAGCAAGACTCGACCATTCTTTTTGTTCATGGGTCTCAAAGCGAGTGATATATCCTTTACCAACTGAGGCATACTATTTCATGTGTCCAAACTCAGGCATGCGTTTCATGATGTGTTATTACATTTTCAGCGTTTAAGGTGAGGGCTACTAAGGGCGAGTTTCACTGAGGTTCTTGCATCTATATCACAATTATTGATTGAATGGTAGGTTGTGTAAAGACTCTCTCTCTCTCTCTCTCTCTCTCTCTCTCTCTCTCTCTCTCTCTCTCTCTCTCTCTCTCTCTCTCTCTCTAAGAAGTGAATCGGTGTCATTTCCTCATGAGATACACAAGGAAGTTCCAATGTTACTAAGTCAAATTTATTAAAAATTACGCTTTCTTATGCCTTTCAGATATTCGATAGAATTAAGCATGAAATATTTTCGTTTTTTTTTTCAGGTTTTATGTGACAAATACACGTCTGTGTGCATGCGCGCGCGCATGAGAGAGAGAGAGAGAGAGAGAGAGAGAGAGAGAGAGAGAGAGAGAGAGAGCGAGAGAGAGAGAGAGAGAGAGAGAGAGAGAGAGAGAAATTTACCCATTCACTGATAGCAAGTGACATTATGGGTAAAAAGACAAAATTGATTTTGACTACATTGGAATAGCCATCGTTACGAAACATAACGAGAATTGGAGGATGTAATAAAGAGAAAGGCATTCCCGAATAATATTATTTTCTTATTTATTTAAAACCGCATGGGAGATAACGCAATGCAATTTTATCTCTTGTTGAACATTTTAGTTCACTAACTGTAAACTTGAATTGAAAATAATACCTCTAGAGAGAGAGAGAGAGAGAGAGAGAGAGAGAGAGAGAGAGAGAGAGAGAGCGCCATTGTAACTATTCCTTTGCCAAGTGGTTCTTTTGCACGGGTGATTAGTTAGCGAAGATTTCGAAAGGGCAGCGTGCCCAGATGCATATAACGCAGCCATTTGTATCTTTCGAATATTCATTGCATTACTCTCATTCTAGTTGCCTGGCGTGAACTTATGAACGTAGTAAACCGCCCTAATCTGTACTAAGGACTTGCGTGCTGTGCAGTATCGAAGGACAGTTGAAAATATCTGCAACTTATTGCAACCCACTCTTCCAGAGTTATTTACAGGCCTTCCTTATAGTGTACAGTTTATTTGATTAGCCAGCTATCTAAATCTTCGTGATCAGACAAACCTCTCTCTCTCTCTCTCTCTCTCTCTCTCTCTCTCTCTCTCTCTCTCTCTCTCTATATATCTCTCTCTCTTTGTGGGTATATATATATATATATATATATATATATATATATATATATATATATATATATATATATATATATATATATGTGTGTGTGTGTGTGTGTGTGTGTGTGTGAGTCCATGTGATTCATTTGTAAAATAAAGCTTAACTTTCTGAAGTAGTCGCCCCCCCCCTTTTTTTTTTAAACCATGTCTTTAGTACTTTTTCTGCTGCAGTTAGACTTGAGAGTTTAGATTTGATTCCACTAGTTTAGTCACCCATGACATGGATATAAATTCATTCTATAATGGGCTTCCTTTAGAGACCGGCTTAGCAGTGAGCAAAAGGAAGGGGTTTTCTTGTTTGTTTGTTTTTATAGACTTCAATTAAAAATACAAAGTTTGTTTATAATTCCAATTAAAATTCCATTACATGTTCTTATGAAATACTGGTTAAGATGCATTTCTTCTCTACTTAGAAAAATGCCTGCTACCAAAACGTAGCTGTGTACTCTATTAATCCTGAATGCCTACATGCTGGAAGAGCGTAAAAAGCTAACAAATTATTTTGAGATTATAACGGTAGAAAGAAGAGACTTCCAAACATGGCCATATTTGTGCATGACTAATATTGGTTATAACAGTCTTTCTGAAGGGACATATCACACCAGAAGCTGAGCTTCTTTCCCCAACGTAGGCCGTCTCCTGGGTTATTTAAACATTTCTAGAAGATGGTCCTTTTAAATTAGATCTAGAAAGTCGACCACTTGTGCATATGACGGAAGTTTTGTACCAGAAAGTTAAGTATACCTTAGTTTAACCAGACCACTGAGCTGATTAACAGCTCTCCTAGGGCAAACTCTTCGTACTAAAGGAAGCATCTCCCCTGCATAGCACGAATTCTAGTCAGCTTTCAGAAATAATAACATCGATTGCTATGCATTTCGAGACGTAAAATTTTCGTGTGTTGGGAGACCAGTAAAAGGTTTTCCTCAGCTTCGATGATCATTGCTTAGAAGTCTCAGTTATTTTATGTCAAAAATTCCACAAACCTCTCTCATTCATTTCAGTTAAAATTCATCATATTATAACCTCTCGTGATCCAAAATAGCATACTCTGATTGTTTAGATCTTGATATTGTATCCCTGCTTTACGATCTTTCTTCTGCAGTTCCCCAGCAACTGATAGTTAACCTTCCAATTTCCTCGAAAGATTAATCATCTTGGAAACATTTAATATATCTTGGTAAGTTTCATGTCGAAGAAGACTCATTCTTGCAATTTCATTGGCATATTTACTGAAAAACTCGTATGATCGTGACAATCCTTTCACGGACTATAATGTTTTTTTCACTAGTCAAGAAAATGGACGTAAGTTCTATGACTGATTAACCAAACAAATTTCAGCTTCATTTCATGTTATCCTTCATGCTGTATTATTTTCTTTTATGATTAGAACTGCATTAATTGTTTCATGTCCAAGACATGGTAAAGTAGCTTTAATAGACTCTGATGTCGGATAATTATCCTGGAAAGGATATAAAGTGACATGCAAAAGTGCCTTATTCATCACAAATAATATAAATAGCGAAAACAAATTTCATTTTTAAAAACGCTTATTAAATATTTTCACAGTTTTCCGTTGGGGAAGAAACCGAACACTATAAAAATCAAGGCAAAGTTTTGTGACAAAATATTCTTGAGTGTATTTTAAAAGACAGCTGTTATTAAAGCATTATCTACAAAAGAGGAGATGCGATAGAAATAATAAAAAACAATAGGTTTTAAAATGAAGCAGTCGTCTTCATATGTGTTAAGGAATAGGCATTATGTTAAATAGTCTCCTTCCTTTATTTCTTATTTTAACTCTGATTGTCAGGAAACATGGAAGATACGTGCCCAAGTGTTGGTAACCATTTTCCCCAAATATTTTGCATCTTTTCAAAGCAAAGTTAAATAGGAAGTACACAGTTAAATTATTCCCACCAAGTGTCTCTTGTCGTGGGATATTGTTTTGGGATGCTTTTTATAGTGAGCCATTTTCCAAGGTCGTAGTTCAGTTGATTGTCATTAATGACAATTAATTGTCATTAACTTAAATGGCATCAATTTTCATTCAAGTTTATTAGATATTTAAAAACTTGGTACATAGGTACTCTTGGATTCGTTAGTATTTTTCATACACATTTTTTTTTTTTTACCTTGAACTATGTGATTAGGCCAAAAGTCTTATTTTTCTATTGATCTTTGTGAAACTTGGTAGGTAGGGCCTTTCCTAAGTGGTCTGGTAGGTCGGTACTTTAGAGTTGGTGATTTCTTACCCAAAATAGCCTTTTACCTTTACCAGTTTTGAAATGTCAGTGGTCAGCTTAAAAGCTGAGTTCGATGATACTCTTAGACTGGCACTGTTGAGTTGGTGATCATTTTCTCCAAACATTTGTTTACTTGTAACATGATTTTGGCCTTTCTCCAAACATATGTTTACTTGTAACATGATTTTGGCCTTTCTCCAAACATTTGTTTACTTGTAACATGATTTGGCCTTTCTCCAAACGTTTGTTTACTTGTAACATGATTTTGGCTTTTCTCCAAACATTTGTTTACTTGTGAAATGATTTTGTAGGCCACTGTTTAATTTAAAGGCCGAATTTCTTTGTCTTAGATTGATAGGTAACGATTTTTGTTTTCAAGGTCACTTGTCAGTTTAAAATGGCAAAATTTGAGCATTATCTCAACATCTTGGTAATTACGATACTTAGAGGTCTCTCTCCTTCAGGACGTATAATAATTAACGCATGAGGGTGAAATTGGAACTTTTGGAATTACCGTAATTCGCGCGTTGTTCCACCTCTGTTAATTTCACATACAAAACATTTATTTTATGTAATCCATCTCTTAAATTTTTAATAAGTCATATTATACAGTGATTACGTTGAAGTGCAATTACTTCATGTAATTTCAGTGTCGAGTGGTAGCAGGTGTCCGTTAGAACAGATGCAGTTGAAAAGTGATTGTTATCATCATCATTATAATTCAAAATGGGGAAACAGCACCATTATTATTTTCATTCGAAATGGGGACAGAGACATGGATGAAACCCATGGTTTAATAACTTTTGGTTGACAGATTGTGAGTGCTGATGTTCTGAGAAAGATACACTATTTTTGTTGCTGTTGTTATTATTATTATTATTATTATTATTATTATTATTATTATTATTATTATTATTATTATTATTATTATTAGGTACCAACATAATTATGAAAGAAAATAGAGGGAATTTGTCCTGATTAGCAAGCTTCCATGGAATAAAATGTTCGTGCGTGAAGATTACATAATATAAGAAAAATATGTGCGAAATGCAACAGAGATCAAATCTATTACAAGTGAAGCTTTATATCCAGAGAAATTAATAATTCGCATAGTCGGTACCTAAGGAGCATGACACTAAGATAACTCAGCGTGTTTTCTTAAATGGTAAAATACTGCCATGCAGTTTATACAAAGAGAGGAAAGCTTCCGGAAGTTGACATTGTGTACTCGACATGAAAAGCATTTTAGTGTCACAGACTAACAATAACGGCTCTGGAACTAAAGATGACAACACACATTCCATGTTGAAATAAAAAACATTGAAAATGGAAACAGAAATTCTTGGACAGATGTCTTGGTCATTGTTACAGTGTTTAGATGAAATAAAAACGACACGTTTTTTGAGAAGAAAAAAAAAATAATAATATTAATATCCACAGCGAGGAACATCATTGTAGTAATGAAAGCTTGAAAGTGCGTGGGACTTACTTTTGCCGAGTAAAGATATAAAATCCTTACATATAAGACCGACCTTTTTATTAGCACTGGAAGATAGGTTATTAGATGTTTCAAAGGTTTAGAATGTGTTTTAGATATTTATAGCCTACTAAGAGACACTTTTCAAATCAGGTGAAATAAAAAAAACTGGATAAAGATTTGTGCTATCTGCATGCATGTTGTTCAAACCTATTGTAAAAGACTAGCGGCCGTTTTGCTAGTCAAGATTGTCATGAGGAAGAATATCGGAATACTGTATCATAGAATATCAATCAGAATAGGTCTCCACTTCGTCAACTCCATCTTCCTCGATTCGTTAAAACGAGTGAAGGCGAAGAAGACGTACGTAGTATGTAAAATATAAAGCACGGCTTCTCTAACCAAGTGCGTTACGGTGATGTAAATCAAAGACAACAAAATCAGTTTATTTAGAACGCCCGTGACTTTCATTCCTTTTTCAAGGCTGGTTTAAATATAAAGTGGCATAACAAACACTTGACTATTCCCTATATATTTAAGCCTCTGTGCTTTCTAGACTTAATTTGGACGAATGCCCTTTTCACCAGATGGCAAATATTCATCTCGGGCTACATTAACCCTGGAAATATTTACAAAATATGGGTGTTAGCCCCACAGCCAACTACTCTTTTTATAAGGACTTCCATACAGTAATCATAATTAAGTCCTGTCACGATATACTTGAGAGCTAAAGACATTGAGCTTTCCAGTTGCAGCTTAAAAAATTGGAAGATTGGGGACTGCCCTAGATCAGTTTAATCTTCGTTTTGAATGTGTTTTAAAAAGCAGAACATGGTTAAATTTCTAGTCATCTGGAAAAATGTACAGGAAAACACTAAAAATAAAAATCCATATTTTCCAGAGATCGCCATTTAAAGAGATTATTTAAAATGGCTGGGATGTCATTTAAATAGCTTAGGATGACAGCTATCAACAAAAAAATGCCACCATTAAATTTACTAGGAAGTCGCTTTGAGTGACAAATAACAGGTATTGAGAGACGAACATCAACTAAAGATTTTCTGAGAACTGGCTAAGGACGCCAGATGCCACGAAACGAATTTAAATTAGTTATGGTTATTTTTTTTTTTTTTTTTTTTTTTTTTAGTAAAGTTGTTCAGGATGACAGGTTTGTAGGAATGAACGTCAGCCAAGGATTTTCTGAGAATCGGCTAAGGATATTATATGTATTATATAGAGTTGAGCTTTTGGATTTTTGATGAATGACTCTGTAATGTTAATGAATATGAATTCGTGTATCACCTATAACTGCTGCGAATAAAATTTGGTGATATATATATATATATATATATATATATATATATATATATATATATATATATATATATATATATATATATATATATATATATATATATATATATATATATTATATTATAAATTGTAATATTGTTCTTGCAGCTGCATTTCCTCAGAAACCGTATAATTTCCCATTCATCTTTTTCATTTACATTCACTGTTTTCGGTGAAAGAGCACCGTTCTTTTCATACAAAGGACTGAAATAAATGCCGCGCCTTTAATCGAGCAAATGTTACCAGCTGACATTCAGCCTTGTTCATTCGAAGATTATTCTGTTTTAATGCAAAGGTTTCATTTACTGTTTTTTTCCAAAGTATATTTCCTTTTTATCATTTTATTTTGAAGTCTGGTCGACAACGTTCAGGGAACAAGAAAAATTGCGGACGTACTAAAATATTGTTTATGTATATATACATCATTTCTATTAATAGCTAATTTATAACTACATTAAAACTTTGATAAGGGGAAACGCATAAAATTGGCAATCGTTTACTTCATCATAAAATAGCAACAACTCATTTATACCTTATATGAATGAGGTTGCAGACTTTAAAATGTAGGATAATACATCCTGATCACCGTTCCATGCATCTGTCTGGTGTATATCCACTAACTTATTATATGTGATTAATTTATCATTCAAACTACACACACACACACACATATATGTAAATATACACACACACTTATATATGTATATATATGTGTGTGTTTTGTTGATTGCCACATGGCCTTAAATCACTTTGTTCCAAAATGGGCGGAATCAAAATAGGCCCTAAATCATCGTGTTTCATAATGGATATTGATTTCTTTATTCTCATCGCTTTGGTCACAACTTAATAATCATAATTATTGAAAACTAAATGTATGTTTTCCGTCTTTAATATTCATAAATTCGAAAATTAAATAGAGATGATTTCTTTTTCTTCATATTATTTACTGAATTTTAATATCAGGAATTACAATTTTTGGTGAGAATTCTGTTTCTGGAATGGTGAATCCCTCAATTGTCTGATCTGGAACATCAGGGTTGTCGAAGGTGAACGTCCGCACAGTAGGGATGAAGATCTCAGGAGCGGGTGTTGCGGGAGGAAGGCCATTTATGAACTGCGTGATTGCCTGCAGGATGTTGGGAACAACCCTTTCAGCAGCTTCTTGGCGTTGGAGGGCGTATTCCTTGTCGAAGTTGCCATCTTCTTCCGCCCTTGCTTCGATTATGTTTCGTGCTGCGGGCAGGAAACTCAGGGATACTTTGCTGATCCTATCCATGGGTGTGCCACTCGTATCTGTTAGCAACTGCCCTAGCAGTGGCAGGGAGTCTGAAATGGCACCTAGGGCTCGAGGTCCAACAGCAGTACCGCTGGGGGCTTCAAATTCTCTTGTTTCGAGTGATGCTTCCCGTAGTCTACCTCCAAATTCCGTACTAGGTAATGGTGTGGCACTCCCCAACGCCACAAAGCAAAACAGAGTAGTTATGACCTGTGGCGAGAAGTTTAGAATATTAGTTTATAGGAGTAAAGTGAAATAGCATATTTAAATATATTTTTTTTATTTCAATTTTTAGCATGTCTATAGTTTGAGGGAAATGCCATTTTTCTTGAGAGGTATGGTCATTTACATCTTTGCGACATTTATCTAGCTGTTAAATCGAGGAGACCTATTTTTTAACAAAATCAACTGACACGCTTCAACTTTTTACAAAGTGTCAGGAAAACGTCTTTCCCATTCATCACATGTATTTTACCGTGTATCTGTATTATTGACAAGCTGGCAATTGTGAATTTCCTACGCATTGAGCTTACTTCATTCTAATAATTCTGTCTTGGTATCAATAGAGCTCTTTTAGGCGTCCTTCTAAAATTATGCTCCCTTATTACTAACCTGCTCTCAAAACACTTCATTCGGCCAGCCCTATGAGCGCTGTTAATCAGCTCAGTGGTTTGATTAAATTATTTTGATAATAATAATAATAATAAAAGACACTTCATTATGTCATATTGGGCATTTTGACACATCTTTATCTACACAGATACTAAGGAGAGAATTCATTACTGGGGCTGCTCTCTCTCCTTCAAATTCTTGAACCACAGGTCACTGCTATAACAACACTTTGCGTAAGGATCCTTTAATAAAATTAAATTTTGGCCTTTTTTAGACCCTGCATTTATTTAATTTATTTTCATTTATTCTAGACATCCCTGTATCTTGTGTGACTCACCCTATCTGTTATCTATTTGTGTTCATATTCATTATGCATCAACATTAGCCTCATGTAAAGTTTATAGTTAGCCAACCACTTCCATACTTCCAGCATGCGTTCTTGTATTCAATAAATTATATTCCAGATATCCGCATACTAATGATACCGTACTTTCCCAACATTCAGTTTCAAGGTTACCGTTTTACGAACACTTTCACTGCGAGCACAGCGTAATAAAATAACTAAATTTAATTGCGTGTTTATACACATATATATATAAAAATATGTATGTATGTGTGTACGTCTGTAAGTTTTTCCAGCAAATAACATGATAAATAGTTGTTCACCTGGGGGTATTCCCATAAGAGCAGTCATTTATTGTTGAATGTGGATGTATTTCTCGATGTACAAACTTCCGTAATCAGCAGCATTATGTTGGATAATGAACAAAATTAGGGGACTTTTTTTTATATTATCATCCAACCACCTGCTGATTAAGTCTGTCCACTTTAAATTGACATATTTGTTTTATTACATGGTCTTATCCGTGGTTAAACGGCAAGGTAGTGAGGCTAATAAGAAAAAAAAAAGAGATTATGCATTCATAATGGTAGCATGATATCCTTCTCCAATATCGTTTAATATAAAAACATTAATTAAAATTGCACTGTGATGACCTCCAATCCGTCTACCACCTTCAACTAAGGCCAAGACAAGGGAAGGGGAACGGTAAGCACCCCACCCTACAGTAGACACTTGATGAAAACCAGGGCATCTTCCTTAGAGGGTCAAAAGAGTGTATGTGTATATATATATTATATATATATATATATATATATATATATATATATATATATATATATATATATATATATATATATATATAGTGAACAGTAATAATGTCACGGGTAAAAATGGCACCTGCCACCTTAAAAATGGCACAGGTAAAAATGGCACAAGGAAAAAATATATTGATTCATCTACGATGTTTCGCCGTGTTTAGTACTAGCCCCTCGGGGATCAAATGTCCCTAAGTGCATCTGATCCCCTAGGGGCTAGTACTAAACACGGCGAAACACATTTAATCCCCGAGGGGCTAGTACTAAACTCGGCGAAACATTGCAGGTGAATCACTGTTTCGCCGTGTTTAGTAGGGAGACCGGGGCTAGTTGGCTACTAAATAACTTTCATGTTTACCAATAGATGACTCGAATACATACACTGTGTAATTGCCCCCGTGGTTCCTCAGTTACCAACAAAATTCCATAGAGATTAGACGTAAGAGCTCGACTTTATGAGACAAAGTCTGATTTTGAAGTAAGTAAATTTTGTTATCTTTGTGCTTTTTGCTATAATATCTATACATTCATGAAAGAATATTTTTCAGTTCTTGCATAGTTTTCCCTATGGTTTAAAGATTCTATACCATTAAAATTAATAACTCATGGTTTGTTGGTATGGACTGGTAAGTGTTTTTGTACCAAATGGTAGGGGTGGGGCAAGTTGGCTAAAAAAAAAAAAAAAAAATGGGGCAAGTTGGCACACGTGCCGACTTGCTCCACGTTATTTGATAAAAATAACAAGTCTATTTATTTATATAATTTACGTTTTGTTCCTGGAATTTTGTAAGGATAATGAGATGAGTGCTCTCACAAGTTCCAGCCTCTGGATGTTAGTGTTTATAGACCTCTGGGGAAATGTGTTAACAGCGCATGTGATTCGTGATTGACTAGTAATCCAGGATCAACTATGACCATCTATGACATTCCTGGTATAGTTTCCAAAGCTTTACCTCTTGCTGTCACTCATTCTAATGTTTTTCAGTGGGTTTAGCAATGCTGAAATTTCACCTTTGAATGCAGACTTTTCAAGATTCTGATTTTATGGGTGTGTACGTAACAGATCGATCACAGGGGAGATGTCCGAAAAGAGACACAAGGGCTTCAGACCAGTCATCAGCGTGATACAGAGCCTTGTAATATGACAGACAACAATGGAATTAAAAAGTTCTTGATGGAGAAGTCCACGGTAAATTGATCACCTTGGAGAGCGGAATGAACCCACACCGTCTTCTTCTGGAGTAACTGGGAAGACAGTGACTTCACCCAGAACTGAGGCCACTTCCTAAGGTTGTGCCAGAAAGGGAAAATTCGCTGAATAGGAGGAAACGTCGTTCTGCTATTCTAACTGACACATCAGTAAAAAAGAAAAAGTGCTTGAAAAGAAACTGAATAAAAAAACACCAAAGATGAAAAGATGAGCTGATTCAAAAGAAAGCTCAGTTGAAGACAGCCTGTGTTTAGTGTGCACAGAACTATTTTCTAAAGTAAGGCAGGAGAAGTGTGGATCCAGTGCAGAGTATGTGACATTCAGGAGCATGTTTCACTGACGAAGATTTATTTTACACTTGCCACAATTGCAACTCAGATGATGATCTGAAGTATACTAATGCCTTATATTTTGTATTTTAGAAATTCAGAATATATTTTGTTACTTGATTTAAATGCAATGTAGTAATTTTCTTTTAATTATCAATGTGTCAACTTACCCCATATGTGTGCCAACTTACCCCGTATACGGTAAGTTGGCACTAAAAGTACTAAACTACTGTTACCTTATGCTAAGAAAACCACAATTTTTTTTGCTCTATGATAAAGAAATGTTCATTTTTTTCAATGATGATAAGAATTTTGTAAATATGTTTGTTTTCTATTCCTAATAACTAAAATTGTAAAAAGTGTGCCAACTAGCCCCTGGTCTCCCCTACTAGCCCCTCGGGGATCAGATGCACTTAGGGGACATATGATCCCCGAGGGGCTAGTACTAAACACGGCGAAACATTGTAGATGAATCAATATATTTTTTCCCTTTTGCCATTTTTCCTATTTTTTCACGTGTGCCATTTTTACCTGTTATTTTTACCTGCGCCATTTTTACCGTGCCATTTTTGCCTGTGCCATTTTTACGAGCGTGAGCGCATAAGGGTTTATGTCTTGTATTGTTATAATCCGACTTCAGTTTTAGTTTTATTATATCAAGCTGTGGCACTGCTTCTTTATGCCTGGGCATCCAGAAGACTTCATATCTTTCAAAAGTTATATTTGAAGAAAGATATGTGTGGTGCTTCGGGTTCATGTGCCGTTGTATTTTGTTTTGCAATGTGCGGATTTTCAGAAAGTAAAGTAGCATGACATGTATCAAAATTGTTATTCTTTCAATGAAGTATTGATGGGTTACAGTGTTGTAGCATTTTTGTAATGCTGGTATTATTATTATTGTTTAATATTATTAGTAACAGAAGAAGCCAGTTTTGTATTTCCAATACATACCTTCCTCCCCGTAGTGGAAATCATTGTTAAAAGTTTTTGTCGGCTGCCGAGGAGCAGGAGCGAATCAGCGTACGAGATGATACCTGCAAGTCAACTAACACATTCCTGTTTCTTTCGTCTCGTATATATACGGGGCACAGGTCGGTAGGCTTACCTAACGTACGAGTTGCCAGTATATTTTTTCTTTCCAAAGCGCCAAACATACAGAGCAATAAAGTCATCAGTAAATAAAAAAAAATGTAAGGTAATTTTGATAGTGGAATTTACCCTAAATACAGAAAAAATCCAAGATTTTTATTGATTTTTTTTATAATTCTCAGGATATCTTCCAAGTGACATGCAGGTGTTAAGAATGACGTTTTACTTCCAGTTTGAGAAACTAGCCCAAATGCATCTGTGGACTTGAGTTATAAAAATGGATTTTCTACGTATTTCGTCAGTAATTTACAGAAGAAAGTATATATGGATATCAGTAAGCCTTCTCCTTTTATTTAGATTCGTGGTTCCTTTATTTTCTAGGTTTAAGAAAAGTAAAAACAGGATATATTATATTATATATATATATATATATATATATATATATATATATATATATATATATATATATATATATATTGCATGTGTGTGGATTGATGGTTATAGCAGACTCTGCTTCATTAAGTTTTTTTTATTTTCTGTATTTTCCCAAAGAAAATTATTTTCCATTGTTCGAAACATTTAACAATAATTAATCATTTTTTTTTTGTCGATACTATACTTGTAGGTGAAAGCATTAGTTTGATTAAGCATGAATTGTGATGAATTGAATTGGAGAAAACGGAGGAATCAGCCTTGCGTATACACATCCCCAGAAGCAAATGTATAATAGATTAACAAAAAGATTTCGATGATAAAATCTCTTCCTCTTTTTTGTTTTCCTGCAAAAAACCGAACTGGATCAGTGGTGTGGTCGCCCCTAAACTACGGCTCTTGATTCCGTACTGAAAGGAGACTAGGTCGTAAACTGAGTGCCGATATCTCATAGTTGTTGGTTCGTTCGCCTTTGTAGCTTTACGATGTTTATATAGCAAGATCCACGCCAGTAGCTAATCGACAGGCCAGTTTACCTACATCAAAAAGTCATCGTTAGAATTCTGAACAGCTTCAGCCATTTCTAAACTATATTTGAGAGCTACTTTGCCTCTTGTTACCAGCGTTTCAATTCATTGACGGATGACACGTTGTCAGTTTTATCATCGAACGAGAACAATAAAGAAAATAAAAGAAATTAAGGAAGGACATGAGGATGAAATGTCGTCAGGTCCGGTAAACAGGTACATTTTTAGGTACTGTTCCATATCTGCTGAGAGAGAGAGAGAGAGAGAGAGAGAGAGAGAGAGAGAGAGAGAGAGAGAGAGAGAGGAGAGTAGCTCTTTAGACAAGTAGCTTACTGAACTATTTCGTCAGTTTGGCTTCCTACTTCATCCACGTCTGAAAAATTCATTGAATATTATCAACTTATGTGAAACAATATCTGAAAGAGATGTACCTTTGAGTAAGCCGCCATTTGGCATAGAAAACATGTTGACATCAAGTTGTTTATTGATATACCGAAGTTTGTTACATAACATCCAGCAAAGAGATATAGGAAATTAGAACCATTACTTATGAACAAATATCACACAAACAAAAACTCCGTGTAGCCAAGGCTGTAAACTAAATTCTCAATCACCATCTTAAAAATTTAACCGTCGTAAATAGCGCAGAGAACACGCATTAATATAATTAAGCTGAGAAAGTTGCATTTACAAGGGATTGTTGACCAGCGTCGTGATGTTGATGTGGGGGAGGGGTGGCGCTTGTCCCGAGAATCCCTTGTGTTGGCATCAGTAGGGTTCATCCCAGAGGACTCGCTGACCATCTGACTATAAGAGTAAATGGCGTAATTATTGCGTGTGCATACATGTATGACTGAGATATATATATGCAATATATATATATATATTATATATATATATATATATATAAACAAATACACACATATTTGTATTAATGATATATATATATATATATATATATATATATATATATATATATATATATATATATATATATATATATATATATATATATATATATATATATAATAAATATATATGTGTGTGTGTGTGTTTGTTTGTGTGCGTGTGTGTTAAACATACTTTCTTGCACTTTCTTCTCAGTCATTTATTTTTCCTTGATATTGATCACGCTTCAAGGAATCCAAGCAGCGCTGAAAGGGGTTTTCAGCATTTCTCCTCCCTCTTAGTATTCTCTGCACAGTATCTTTTCTGGAATTAAACATGTTGTATTTGATGATGTATTTTCTCATAATATGTTATTTTCATGAGGCAGTCGCTTATACTTAAATCAAGTGGGTTTTTTTTTTATCACATATGTTTATTAAATAAAATAAATTATTTGTTGATGGTCACCCATCTGAGCACTGACTGGCCTCAATGACCGTTACTTACCCTATCGAACAACCAACATGTAACCATATGAGGTTAGCATGCAAATATCTTTGCCGATTGCAGTATTTCCTGAATTATGCATAGATATGAATCTCTGCAGTAGGCGGGCACATTTACACTTGAACGATGAAGTCTCAAAATAAAAAGACCCTCTCAGGGAACTGGTGTGTTTCGTAACGTTGCTCTTCCTGATTGTTACCGGTTGAAAAACAGAACAAAAAAGTTAATTGCTGAGGCTTTGTATCATCTTTTTAATGTAGGTAAGCTTTGCTGTTGGGAAGCCTACCCTCAAAAGCTCTTGAATGGATGAATCTTACTTGGGGTTTAGGAGACGATGTCATCGAAATTGAAAATGTGTAGTTTTTTATTACTAAATTTATAGACTGATAATAGGTTTTTTAAAACTGAAAGCATGACTCTCACTGTATGCAGGCTTTTCTCAGAAATGGTAGCGCGCTTACATACATTCTTAGGCCCTGCTTAATTTTCTCGTAGCTTTGGGTTCTACTGTAGGCTCTAACTCCTATCCAGTTCGAAATGAAAGTATAATTTAGCTGTGATTTGAAAGTATAAAAAAGTTAATGGCATGCGGGGTATTGTTCTTGTGTTATTCATTTTATATTCACGGATGCCAGAACTCGGAACTCGGGGTTTCAAGCGAGTGTATGGTAAAGAGTAGTATTTATCGCCTCATTGCTCAGAGGAAAAAAGCTAAAATGATCTGAAAGACCCCAATAAAAGTGAACTGGATTCACTAATACGCGTTGTCGTCCATTAGATTTGTTGTTTAAAGTTCAACGGGACAAGACAAGTTCCCTCGTCAACATTTGTTCCAGCAAAAACGACGCAGTATTATAGAAAATTGGGTGCCAGTTAAGGTTGCGATTGCAAGGACATTCCCGTAACAAATATATGCGGAAGAAAATTACAAAGATTACAAGGTCTTTTCAGGGTGATAACAGGCAACGCTTTTATGTAAGTAAATCCAAAGTTAAACTATTAATATATTTGATTCCAGTTACAAGACTTTTTTCAGAAACTTCATAAATAAGGTCAGTGCTGCATGTACCTACTTCCATAAGGCCATTGAAATAATTACGGACTCTGTGAACCTACATTTACATGAGATTAAACTAACTGACAATTATAAAGACCAGATTTTAAATCATTTCCTGTATTTTTTTTCATTGCATTTGCGGGATCTGTAAGGTAAAGTAGGCAAAAAACTAAATTTAACATCTCACGGAACATTAGTGTGTTTAGGCTCGAAGGGAACAAAATCAAGGTCTCTCTCTCTCTCTCTCTCTCTCTCTCTCTCTCTCTCTCTCTCTCTCTCTCTCTCTCTCTCAGATGAAGGTCGAAATTATTGTTACTATTATTCAAACTGAGTGAATATTGAAGTGAGAAAAACAAAATTAACTAATGCAACTTTTGCAGAAGTAAGTCCCCTTAAGTACGAAAGGTAATTGGCCCCGAAAAGAAGAGCGTGGCCATCAAATAATGATGAAAATGAAATAATTTGAATTTGTACGCCACTATTTTTCATTTAGTTTCACTGCCAATTTCACTGCTAACAAGTTTTTTTTTTACACTGATGCTAGTTTGAATCATTAAAGCGGTTTTATGACAGCAGAAATAATCTTGTGTTTATGTTTTTTTTTTATTAATTACGTATTGTCATGACGATGTGTTTTTAAAAATTACTCATAGTCATCGAAATTAAATGTTTTTCTACACATGCTAGAGCATATGGATACACAAGCTTATATTACCCATCGCCAAGTATCGATCACTTTCCTAATCCAGGCGTTTTCGTAAAAGTATCCTAACACGTGGACTCGCAAGGCGTGCAGTTTCAGTAAAATTCAACAAGGGATTTTGCTGGACTTTGTCAAATGATGGCCGTGTAGCTTTAGGGATTGCCTCCTAGCTACCTGGCTCATTATTATTATTATTATTATTATTATTATTATTATTATTATTAATTAATTAATTAATTAATTAATTAATGTGAACGTGGGGATTTTTATATATAACAACCGCGGAAGACAAGCTAGCTACCTAGCTCATTATTATTATTATTATTATTATTATTATTATTATTATTATTATTATTATTATTATTATTATTATTAATGTGAACATGGGCGTTTTTATATATAACAACATAACAACCGCGGAAGACAAGTATTCCGCCAGTCAAGGTTATACAGAATATAATGCCCGTATTTGGAAGAAGAGAAAAAACTCGGATTAGCCCATGTATTCCAGTGAAACTTACTGGAGAAAGTTAAGAACTGACCTGAGGTTACACTGAGTTCGCGATTTAAGGTCGAAGTAAGTTTTCATTGTACTCGTTAAACTGCTCTTGATTTTACCCAGTTCCCACCGAGGTGTTCAGTGTAAATGTTGGCTGGTCTGGCTAAAGTGAAGCCAAGACATGGGCCAGCCGCGGTCACTAAAAAAGAGTCTGTGTTTCCTTGTCTGGCTGGGGTTACGGTGTGAAACGGACGTCTTGGTTGGTCTGACTGAATCGCGGAAGGTTTGTTGTCATTCGTTGAATGTTCAAAACTTTTGTGAAACTCGACTAAGGCGAGGCAGCCGTGAATTTGGTAATGATAATTTTTACTTCTGAAAATCATGTCATTCTAACAGATACTCTCTGGGTTATGTCGGGACGTGTTTTACACAGTAAAGACGACTCGAGAACTGCAAAAATGACACGAGTGAAGTATTCGAGATTTTGTTCACTACGTGACACGACAAGGAGGACCGAACCAATACATACGCATGATTCGTTAAATTTCATTCAAGAAAAATGCTTCCTTGTTAGTTGACTGAATCTGCATACAAAAAGTGAGATAATTACAAATGAACACTGGTCGGCCATCCTACGTCGGGCTATTTTTCATGTCAACCATAGATATACCTTGTTTGTTAGCCTGACGGCCCACATTCCACAGGCTGAGGCCTGTGGAGCGCGGGTCATTGGGCTTATGACTTGAACACGAGAAGTGAAGGTTATTTTCAGTTTAACAATTTTAGCCCTGAGACTTGACATGTTTTAGTGGAATTCAGGGTTAATTTAAGAGAATCAACAAATCACAATGAATACTTAAGGTTCATGAGTAACAAAAAAAAATTCTTATAAATCGTTGCTTGACTCACTGATCAGATACAACTACTCGGTGATAGTAATACTAAATCTTAATTTATTCGGGGTAGCCGTTAGGTAGAATGCTGGAAGTAAAAATGATTGACAACTGTGCCAAGGAAATCTGATGGCCAGGGAAAGGGAAATGTTAGATCCTAATTGATATTCCGAAATCATCAGACCCCGAAGTTGGACTTCCACTGTTGCTGATCAGAAGAGTTGAAGGCTTCGTATTGGCTTCAGATCTTATCCTAAAATGCTTCCAAACAGACCGCGTGGATCGTTTCGTAACGTCACATAATGGAGATTTACTTTATTAAATTTACTGATCTACACTGTAAAATTTGGGCAACTCTGGGTCCTTGTACTTGGATGAAGAGTTATGGGTGAGGAAAGAAGTGACGATGAAGGGGGATGGAGGAGTATTATGGAGGATGGGGGGAGGTAGGTAGGATATTTAGAGAGAAGAAAAATCAAGACTGTCCCTTTGTCAGATGTCGAATTGAATGTAGAGATGTTTTAAAAAAAGTGTTGTCATAAGTGATAAATGCCATTCTGAGGACTCGGCCATCCTCAAGATAATGTTCCCATGAAGGAAAGCGTTGAGTGAACTCTGAATCATACACAAAAAAAGGCGATACTTAGTCAAAGTATTTACTGATGGTATTATTACAGACATTTTCTCATAATTATTCTTTTGTCAGAAGTAGATAAATTCATGGAAAGGTGTTATGAGTGAGAACATGCAAAGCTTGGGATTAAGGAATCAGTGATAAAAGCGTAACCATTTCGCAGATATTTGCTGAACCAGTCTCTCGAAGAATGTTAATGTAAAAAATCGTTAGTCTGTATCATCAGAAATGCACAAAAGTCTAGATGTTCTCTTCCTTTATGCAAAATGGAATAAGGAAATCATAAGACGGGTCATTATTAGATATTGTTACGTGATTAATGAAAAAAATACCTAACTAATGCAAACCGAAATATCACTGTAGACTGTTAAATTGCAACAGGAAATAGTAACGTTAATTTGACGTCATGTTCAGAATAAAGAAAAAAAGAAAAAGCATGACGCAGGCAAAGGGAGGGGACTGCATGTCTAATTGAGATTGTCCCACCTCAAATTTTGTAAATTAGCATCGGTTCCTTCGTGTGGTAGGCGCCGTAGGGAAATCAACGGCTTCCGGGTGCGTTGGCTCCAAAGTTACCTTTCCGATATTCGCTTCTTGTGTGTTAAGCAGAAGCGAATCCTCAAAGGTAATGTTCCTTATGCTGGTCAGGCATGTGCTTACATACACACACATATATATATATATATATATATATATATATATATATATATATATATATATATATATATATATATATATATATATATATATATATATATATATATGTATATCACTATTCTTCTCTAGTTATATCCATGAACATTCTCTTGCATATGGCCTTGCTCCAAAACATGATCTAACAAACAGTTTTTCTTAATATTTGCTTAACATTTCAACTATACTGTCTCCATTCCGTCTTACCCCTTGAATCTAGAGCAGCCTTGCCATGTCTTTCACAGAACCTACTGTAACTTTGCATTTAAATCATCTAGCACAACCACCCACATACTGTACATGCAAACTTCAAGACTTAGCATTTATGTTTGCTCTATTTGTCTAATATCTGTACAGGCTACATCTTACCCCTGGCCTTTAGTGACCTTCATACTACTCAGACAGGCAAGAATGTTCTTAATTTTCTTTACCGACATCCCACTGAAACGAAAACGTTGCTACCATTGCCTTCAGGATAGGAGGCTCATTTACCAGGAAAGGAAAGACTGGGTTCATTTTGTACGGCCAAAGGTTGCATAATCCCTCAATAAGTGTTCTTTTTCCTTGAAGTACATTACATAAGTATCCCAGAATATATATATATATATATATATATATATATATATATATATATATATATATATATATATATATATATATATATATATATTTCATAGTGTAACAATTGTTTCATATGGTTTTCCTCCTTGGTAACCTATTACTGCTCAATTTTCCTTTCAGTGCTGAATGACCTCATAGGTCCCAGCACTTGGTCTTAGGCCTAAATTGTTTATTCTATCTAATATATATATATATATATATATATATATATATATATATATATATATGTGTGTGTGTGTGTGTGTGTTATTTTCTTAATTTTATTTTTCCTAATTTTCTATTATTAATTGTTTGGTCAGTGTTTTCTGCTCGTATGTATACTTTCATCTGACTGTCAAAACTTAAAGGAGCACAGCCCCATAAATCTCCCTGTTTTTTTTCAAACTTCAGTTTAACAGGGCATAATCCTGAGATTTTGAGGATAAGTAAGGGATAGGTTCAGTGTTTCGTAGGGAGTTAAGTGCTCTAAACAAATTTTAAATCCTTTGAAATAGTTGGAATATAAATTGATATTTTTGCAGTCTAAAGTATGATTAGACAGTTGTCATATATATATATATGATATAGTATATATATATATATATATATATATATATATATATATACATATATATATATATATATATATATATATATATATATATATATATATATATATATATATATATATATATATATATATATATATACACACATCAATAGCTTTCGACCTTTCATTCCATAGTTGTATTCCTTCACAAATGCTGTTCAAGGTTGAGCATCATTCAACTCTCTCTCTCTCTCTCTCTCTCTCTCTCTCTCTCTCTCTCTCTCTCTCTCTCTCTCTCAATTATTTTAAATTTCGGACTGCATTTTCCGGTAGTTCAACTCCATTCGAGAACATGTCCGAGCGTTCATTCGCTTTTCGGTGCATGAAGTAGTCCGAGAGAAAATTTACTGTAGATTTTATTATTCCTAATGTTATAAAGAAAAAGTTCTGGAGGAAAAGATGGAAATTAAGGGCATGCTGCTCCATTTGCTACCTTCTGTTCAAAGCTGTTTTGCGGTAACAACTCATGGCTGTTCCGTATCTTTCGTCTCTTATGTTGCCTGGCGTCCAGTGTTTGCCAACTTCTGTCCCACACGTTCTGATTCTGTATCGACAGCTTTTGCATTTCCATTTTCGTTTTCATTAGTCTTCTGTTCCTTATCTTATCTTCTGTTATGTTGCCAGGTAACCAGTGTTTGCCAATGTCTGTCTCAGACGTTCCAATGCTTTGTGGACAACTTTTCAAGTTCTTCACTAGGTGAAATTTAGAGATGCACAAACAACAATAACAACACACACACACACACACATGTATATGTAGTATATATATTACTAAGGGATTCAGAGCCGATTAAACACGGTTTATCAGCAACACCTTTTTATCAAAGGCTCGGATACAGTTGAAAGTTGGGAAGTGTATATTTCGTAGCCCTACCTAATTTTTGCAAGTATTATTTAGTACCTAAGTTCGATAGTTTTGATTATTATAGAGTAAAATGAAGTAGCCGATTCCGGAACCGAGAAAATCGCAGACAAGTATCCTAAAACCATTCGTGACGTAAACATAATATGACGTCTTGAGACTCCTCCCATCCACCAGGTAAGGCATAAGTCACTAACGTTTACACAGTCTAGGCTTCAACAAATTCGATAATGGCCAGCAGGATATGGAATTGTCCCCGTGGTTGCAAGACTGTATTTTTGCTACGACTTGCCACTTTGCATGGAAGCGAGAAGACCCGTGGCAAGATTTACTATAGCATGAAAAGGTAATTATTTTTATAGTGGGTAATAGTTACTTGGCAACACGCATTTTTTGCTGCAGCAAACAGAAGGCTAGAGTGTCGAAACCTTAGGTAAAACAAAACGGATTGTCTTTTTGTATTCCCACCCTGAATAGATGTAGATCTAACAAATGAGCTGGTTCATTATGTGGATGAATTTATACATTGAATTATTTGTAAAGTAGAAACAATACGAATATCGAGAAAATGTTAGAATACCAAGCCAACAACTTAGTCCCAACAACTGCTGTGGAAGTTGGGATGAAACCTCCACAAAATAATAATAATAATAATAATAATAATAATAATAATAATAATAATAATAATAATAATAATAAAATTATTGAGAATGATAATGCAATCAAGGAGACGATGACTAATCCTGCTCGCCATCGTTAATATCGCTGAAGCCTGGGATGGTTACTAATATTAATTAGTGAATATGTCATCGGCAGGTGGGCAGAGCCACTGTGAAGAGACGTTTTCCCCATAGGTAAACTTGTCTTCACTGTGGATGGAGCCTCATGACGTCATAGGTTAACATCACTATTGTGCTCAAAGCCCTTACCTGCGATTTTGATGGTTCTGGCATAGGAAACACACTTTTACTCTGATAAGTAAGTGCCATAACTATTGAATTTAGGTACCAAATATTATTATTATTGTTATTATTATTATTATTATTATTATTATTATTATTATTATTATTATTATTATTATTATTATTATTATTATTTTGTGGAGGTCTCGTCGCAACTTCCACAGCAGTTGATGGGACTAAGTTGTTAGCTTGGAATTCTTCCATTTTCTTGATATTCGTATTGTTTCTGCTTTACAAAGAATTCACTGTATAAATTCATCCACATAATGAACCAGTCTATAGCTCTTTTGTTAGATCTAGATCTACATCTATTCAGGGCGGGAATGCAAAAAACAATCCGTTTTGTTTTACCTCAGGTTTCGACATTATAGCCTTTTAGTTGCTGCAGCAAGGAATGCGTGTTGCCAAGTAACTGTTACCCACTATAAAAATAATTAGGTAGGGTTATAAAATATACACTTGCCAACTTTCACCTTTATCCGACGCTTTGATAAAAAGGTGTTGCCGAAAACCCGCGTTTCATTTGCACTGAATCCCTTAGTAGGAAGTCGGATACGTAGAACAAATAGGACGAAAAGGAGGTGATGCATATTTCAAGTTTACTAGCTGCCAACGTTTCAAAGCACGGCTTCATCATCAGGGCTAAAATACGAAAGTTACAGCAATTAAAGTCACACACATGACTCAGTAACCAAAATTAACAATAAAGATCTATGTATACAAAAATGTACACCTCAAATTAAAACCAACCTAACGACATAAAATATTGGAAACCGAGTGATCAAGGGGAGCACTCAGAGAATGTAGAAACATCAAGCCTTAAACAGAAGAAGAAGAACTAGTTGTTTGGTGGTTAAGGACTCAAGGATCTAGAGAGAGGTTTCATCAGCAGCTTGCTCTGTGATTTCAAAATCACTTTTTTGTTTGTAAACTCTTGTTTGTAAACTATTTGTAAAACTATAATATATATATATATATATGTATGTATGTATATATATATATATATATATATATATATATATATATATATATATATATATATATATAATGTGTACATATACATACACATATATATATATACATACATACATACACATATATATATATAATATATGTATAATATACATGCATACATACACATATACATACATACATATATATATATATATATATATATATATATATATATATATATATATATATATATATATATATATATATATATATGCACTTACGTTGTTTGGTACAGTTCTCAACTCAAGTTTACTAGGACTTTGGCTTTCTTTCGACCTATTTACCCACCAGTCCACCCAACTGTAAATGAGCACCAATATCTGCTTGAGAAAAGAAAATGTGCTTTGGTCAAACAACATATTCCCTAAATTTGCTGAGAAACCAGAAGGCTTTACCTTCTGCCACCACCCCATCCAAATAGGGGAAAAGGCTCAAGCTAAAAAAAAATGTGAATAAATGATTCAGTATTGTGCTCATTTTGTGTTCCTTCTTCGATACAAAGTACAACCACGCTTCCATAAGATAAATTACTCCACTTATTGTATTTTCCGCAAGTTGCACACCCCCTGCCTGAAAGCATCTTGGAGGCGTTGATCCCCCAATTCCGAAGATATAAACTTTTCTGACACAAATCCTCGCTGGAGGAACTTGAGTAGTCGGGCCTGAGGAAACCATCAGCAACATTATTTCTGGTGCTTGGCCTCGCTAAAAGCATTGGAGTTTTCTGCAGAAAATGTGCCTTATACGTTAAATTCGCGCTGCCAAAGGTGTTTAAAAAGGTTTTGTTTTCTTTTTTTTTCATTCTGATTGCGTCACTGCATACCGTTAGGCAGAGTGAAGTGAAGATAAATCAGGGATTTTGTAAAATATGACAATAAAAATTAAAAATTACTCTGGATGAAGCTAGCGGCAAAAATTGAAGTCTTTCTAGATTATTATATTTCAGTTATATCAGTCTCGAATAGCAAAAAAAAAAAAATGGCAAAAAATCCATATAATTACAACTGCTTTTATTTCTCTGTCCTAACATTAGCAGATATCAGTTGAAAAGATTAGTGCTTTCAGAATATATGATTTCACAGAGATAGAATGAACATTGAAAAAGTAAAGTTAAGTTGTTTTTCCATCTTAAAACATTTTATTTAAATTTCGTCCAATTTTCAGAGCAAAAGAATGCGAAATGTACGTTTAAGAAAATTTGTATTTTAAATGCGTCAAGTTCGTAAGAACAAGCGCAACTCCTCGACCATTTGTGCTTAAAGGTCAGTTTCTTAACGCTTGTCATGTATGTCTTCTGATATTTTGGTTTCGTCTTTAATCCCCCGCCGAATTATCAGCCTGGTTAATAATTTCTCGAATTCGATACATTCACGTAGACAAAAACCTAAAAGGAACATTTACGTGCAAAACCTGCCTTAATGGAATGAAACGCCCATGTGAAAAGAAAAGGAAAAGCAGATGGAAGTCCTTAAAAACACACCCGAAAATAGAGCAGGAAACTCGCGACCGTCTTTATCAGTAACACTGCTTGTGTGACCATGACTTAGTTTCACAGCAAAAGGAATGAAAGATCTCTGACCAGGCGCCGCCCAGTTATAATACCTACTGTAGTTCTTAAACCTACATGTCCTGTCAGTTGGGTGGCATGAATCGCTTGCGAGTATATTAAATCAGTTATTTTTTGTAGTCAAGCACAAATGGCAGACAACTAAAAAAGTTTTTTTTTTTTGTTTTATTAGTAAGAAGTTCATAGAAGGAACCTTGTTGAGAAAGCATGGCTATTGGGATATAGCACTAATGATGTTATAATTGGTTATCGTCTTAGCTAAGGTTTTTTGTCGACCAGAAATAGACTAATCGTAATATTTCTAAGTGAATAATCGTTGAAAAATTAATAAGAGCGACCATGGAAACTGTTATTTATGAGATTGAAAATTTTGGATTGAAATAAATGCCAAATCTGAAAATAAAGTTTGAGGCCAAATCTATGAGGATCTTAAGGGGAGCTCACTCTTCGATTTTTGATGAATATTTTTGAAATTTAAAAAAAATGGTTAAATGGCCGTAAGACATGAGCAACACCTTTGTTATCACGTGACCAAAGCATTTTTTCGAAATATTAAAATTGACGGGGTTTTGGGCCTCCGCCCCCCACACGGTGAGGTAGGGCTGACGTTTGGCTCCTAATGACTATTGTCATTATTTCCTTTATTCGCCTAATTTATTAATTATTTTGATTTTTATATCACCTTATCTCCTACGTCTGGCAGCGTTTTTACTGGCTTGTTCTTGGTGAATGCGTGGTAGAGAAGGGTTGCCCCAAACATTGAAAGCGGGTTGTGGGAACTTTTTTACTCTGAGCAATTTTTTCGCTATTTGCATGTTTTTTGCATTACATCCAGTAACTCTAAATACAATCTATACACCTTCAAAATATGCTCAGTTGATGAAATGAATAAAGGATGATGAAAAGGTATATGATGACGAAGTTCATTATATCAAATCTCGGTTAGATAAAATAGTGTTGGGTATTACTGTAGGTGCAAGGTAGGAAATTGCTGGGGTAAAGTTCAGGTCGAAGTCTCTGCTAATAGATGGGATACTGGTATTTTAATGAAGTGTCAATCGTGTAGGTTTACAGTTAGTGCCCCAGCAAAGCGAATAAGCAATGGAAAATCTCAGCACCATCAATTGTGTGAGATAAATATTGAAAATTGAACGCAACTTTGGCTATGAGAATTCAACTTACTAACACATCTGTTTGGCACAAGTGAAAGTATAGAAGAAGTTCTTCATTCGAGAGACAAAAAGGCTTGAAAATCAAACTCAAAGACCAAAAAGACCAAACAAGTGAAAAAACGACTGAAAATGGGTCAAGAGTATCAGCCTGGTAGCTACTAAACTTTTAGTTTCTTAGTTTCAAACCAGGCAACAATGAGTCAGGTGGTACTTGTTGATACCATCGCCTCGAGCGTATAATACCCCTTTTTATAGAGGGGGGACCTGGAGCCAAAAATCAACCAAAATAATGCTCTAAGATAAGTTTTTGTGCCAAAAAAAAACCACTTGTTGATCTTTACGGTCGTTTTCTCAGTTTTCACTTTTTGCACTTCAAACGCGAACTACATTTTTATTTTTAGGCCAATTTTAAAGTTAAATATACCATTGGAAAGAGGAAAGAAAGACGAATATTTATTTGGGACTAGTTTTTTTCTTAGGTTGACGAGGGACCCGCGATAATCAAATTACACAAATTTGGGGGGGAAAATCCCCTCGCCCCATCAAAAAAAAAAAGGAAAAGTAGAAAAACTCTTTCCATTATTTTTTCATACTATGATATACTTTCTGTGTATGAAGTCAATAGCTCTAAAAATGAAGGAGGTGAATCATTTTTAATTTCTTTTTTTATTATTTTAATAGAATCCAAAATAATCATCCGATCACTCTCAAATTTTTCTGGAACATCACCTTATATATATGTATAACATATAAAAATTTCATAAAAATCGAAGCATTATTTCTATGTAGCGTGCGCTCCCTTAAAATCAGTAATACTTTATCGTTTGTCTTCCAGAAATCCGAACAAACAGGTGCAGCCTTATTTTTATCTCTGTTTGCTAACAGTCTCTAAAATCATCATCTTTACCAGCGCATACCTGTCACTGTTTGTCTTATCTCAGCGAGTGAAAATGATTCTTTGGTTCGACGTCGGCTTGTTCAGAAGGATCTTATATTCATACAACGAAACCATTCTTTTGCGCGCCTGCGTCCTGTGGGTGATGTTATTAACGTTAATTATATTCATAACAATATAAGGAGAGGCGGAAACACGGATGACCAGTTACACGCATCAAGAGAGGTGTAACTGGAATATAAAACTGAATCATCGGTAGATCAATGGAAAGAGACTTTTATGTAGGGAGGATTTGATAAAGGCGCCTAAGTATTAATGCAAGATTATAATGTGAAGAGAGACAGAGAGTGAAACAAATATATTGAGACAGTTTCGACAAAGAAGCGCAGGTTTGAATGTACAGAGCAAGGAAAAAAAAAGAATGTGTTATAATACAACCAAATTTCAGTAAGTGACAAAGGTTGTATTTTAATATAATCGAGGGAGAGACGTGGCAGATTTCGTTAACAAAAATTTGATAAAGAAGAAAGTATTAAGATGGGTAAAAGGTAGAGAGCTAAACCATATTCGTTTTGCTTCTTATTCTAGTTAAGAGGACAGTAAGTTAAGTCTGCACGAATGGTCGTATTTCTCGACCTCCATTAACCGTTATGAATTAACTAATTAAGATTCTTAATTAATTATAGAGAGGCCGAAATCCGTTGCTTGCATTTGCATGTTTATTTCTATATTATGCGATATTTTTTTTCAAATTCATTGAGCAAGGAAATTAATGTTATTACCTGCTACAGGGAAAGTGATTTAAAAGGACTGTCATCATTGTTATGAATAGCGTCACTTTAATATACATGCAAATTTACATTAAGTCTTTTTACAAAATATTAGTGGGAATTAGTCTCCACTCGAGCTACTCTTAGCCCTTCTCAGTCCCTCCCTCACCTATCCCTCCCTTCCTCCCTCCCCCATTCCCTGTTTCTCGCGTTTCCTTTATCTATCTCACGTACGTTGTGTAATGTAGAGATTAAGATAAATTTGTTTTCTTGGCCGACAGGTATATAGACATATATATATATATATATATATATATATATATATATATATATATATATATATATATATATAGGTGTGTGTGTGTGTGTGTATATACACAATGTATATATTTTATACATCTCATATATGATATATAATTTGTATATTTATATATTTGAGCATAGAACATAATATATTTATATATATATATATGATATTATACTATATATATATAGCATTATTATCACAGGGTCATTTTCTCTCTGCTGAACAGAATTTGTGAAGATTTGAGCATAGAACAGAAGAACTTTAGGCATTTCCTGATAATATCTGCTTTCCCCTTCAAAACACATCCTATTGTATTTCCTGAAATAATAGGAAGACAAGGATATCGGAAAGTGTAGATGAATATCATCGGCAAGTTAACGATTATTTTGTGCAACTCTTTCGCATATGAAGCGAAGTTGGGGATGAACTACAGGTATTTTTTTTTTTTTTATAAGTAGAAGGTATGAGGGAGTATGTCGTGGATAGGGTACAAAGCTTATAGCTGCACGTTGCACAACTGAAAGTTGGGAACTTTTTTTATTACATTATTCAAAGGTCTGATCATGTGTATCAAAAAGATGATTAAATAATAATTAGTATTGTCTACAGATAATAACATTCTCTGCTCTTGTTATTACCAAACATGGTAGGAAATGTCGACTCTTTCACAATATGGTAAATAAACCAAAGCATCTAGGGCGGTGTCTGGAAGAGAGAGAGAGAGAGAGAGAGAGAGAGAGAGAGAGAGAGAGAGAGAGAGAGAGAAAAAGCTCATAAATTCAAATGTCATCAGCACCAAGGTCGTTTTTCAAAAGCAATAGGTAAAAACTGGAGACGGAAAGGGACAAAAACCTATATAGCTTTCTGGTAAGAACAAAGGGAAACGTCTCGAGACAAGTCATCGGTATTCTAGTCAGAAGTAACAGTGAGGCGATGCTGGGCCAGACCACGCCTCACCAACCTTTTTTTTTTTTTTTTTTTTTTTTTTTTTTTGCTACTCAGTGGTTGCACGCCATTCTAAGGCCAGAAATGTTGAGGTAGGTCGGGGCTCAGAACTCGTTTGCGGTTTGTGTGATTGAAGGTGCTAACAGGAAATTCTCTCTCTCTCTCTCTCTCTCTCTCTCTCTCTCTCTCGTTACGTAAACGTTTTGACCGCTTAACCTTAGACTATCGCTCCATCAAACGCACACGCATGTACTTTGCGTAAATAAGGCTCCTTGTTACGAAAAATTGTAATGTGTATCTGTTTTACCGATAAGTGTAGGCTTTCCGGGCCCATGTATCTCAGGTAAAGGCAACGTTAAGCGATAACTGCTGAGATTTCCCGCAGAAATTATCAGATAGTTTCCAGCTTAGTTCTTAGTACTATCATTTTTGTTCAAAGACCTGTTTAGACGCCATAAAATCTCAGTTTCAGTATTATTTATGTTTTGCCCTTTGGTGGCTTTTTATGACCCCGTTTTACGAAGTTGGTTCAGGTATTTTTTGCTCGTTAGTTCTTAGGAAGGAAAAGGATTGGAAACATTATGGGTATAAAGACTGAGTCTGAAGACAAGTTGCCAACCAGGTAGTAAGGGTTTAAGCTCTTCGAGGCCTCTTGTCCCTTGCCTTAATTAATACTACATTAATAAGCACTTGGTTATAGTTGTGTATGTATGTATAGATTTATTTGTTTTTCTTATATTTCATTCGCTTTGTTTTCTCGCTATTCACACTTGGGTTTATTGCCGTAGACAGTGTGCGGATTGATAAGGCTAAAGGACTATTAGGTGTATCAGGATCCTCCCAAGATGGTCGGGGAACTGTGGATTTTCCCTTGGTCTCTGTCCATATGTCAGTCTGTCAGGGTTGCTTTGTCATCTCAACTCCTCTGACATGGTCGGAGGGATTCTTTTCAAACTAGGTGCAAAGATACACTATCCTTCTTTGATGTGCATGAAAGCAGAATTTCCGTCAGGTTGTCCGTGTATCATCAGCGACTCACCCTGTCATTGACTCACCCTGTCATTGCAATTCCCTCTACAGGGTGGAAAGGTTTCCAGCCAGACTAACACAGGGGTAGAAAGTCATTGAACAAAAATTTAAGTGAAGGGAAGTCGTCTGTCTGTCATTCAGTGTGTCACATGTATCTTGACATCGCAAGTTCATCATAGGGTTGAAGATTGTCCGCCTTCCTGTCTGTCGCTCTGTCAGTTTGGCTGTCACAATTACTTGTCATCGCAAGTCATCCTTCAAGGTTAATGGATTCCGGAGAGGCCGTCATGCATGTATGAGAATGGAAGGAGATCTTCCGTTGGTCTGTCTGTCTGTGAAAGCCTACTTAAAAAGTTACTATATTAATTTTTCACGTTGTTTACATGATTGTGCTGACAACTTTAGTGTGACAGCCGATGGTACATACAAGGGTAGACCATCATGAATAGTTGCCAAAGAAGGGAGGTGGACCGAACCATCTCTTTTCAGCTTCTCTGTCAAGTACTTGGGGAAAGTTGTCATGACTAACCTAAGCAATTTAAATAATTTCATTTAAACTTGCTGCAAAGGTAAACCCCTTACATAGATGCATATGAGAGGTCTTTGCCAAATCGCTAGCTTATCCATCATTGTATCTTTCACACCTACCTTGTCACCAGAAGTCCTACACGGTCAAAGGATTTCCGTCAAATTTACCTTGCCACTGCAATACCTCTTGCAAGGTTGACGGGACATTAGTCAAACTTGCCTTAAAGGTAGACCTTCATACATTATTATGCATAAAAGGAGTCTGTAGATCTGGTATCAGCGTGTCTATCGCAATAACATTATTACTACAACTCCTTAACATTATTATTACAACTCCTTCTACATTGTCGAAGGAATTTTAGTCAAGCTTGTTTCGAGTATAACCAGTCAGGCGCACATGTACTGTACATGAAGAGAGATTTTCCCATCTGGGTGTCCATTAAATTTGTCCTCCAATCTTTCCGGCAGTGTGTCTGGCATGATAGCCTGTCATTGCAACTCCTCTACACTTGAAAGGACTTCAGGCAGACTTGTATAGAGCATCATGCATAAATGTGAGAATACATCTGTCTATATCTGTGTGTCTGTCACACTCGCCTTGTTGGTACAACTCCAACACTGTTGAGAGGATTTCTATCAAACTTTCATCTGCCTGTCCATTTGTCCGTCATCCTGTTGTTAGTGTGTGCGTGTGCCACGCTTACTGTGTTGGTTAAAGAAATTTTAGTCGAACTATTTGCAGTGGCAGAGCACCAAGTTTTCATGTGCACGAGGGGAGGTCGTCCGTCTCTCATTAACTGTTGCACTTCCTTTGTCTTCTTAACTTGTCGTACTTAGTTTTAGGGCTTTCGGTCAGATCTATTACAGTGGCAGACCAACAAACAGATGTCTTTGAAGGGAGATCAGCAGTCTGTCTGTCCTGATAACCATGCAGGGATTACAGTCAAATCTGATTCTGATGTAGACCATCATGCATAGACTTGTGAAAAACACCATCGACCGTCTGTTTGTCCATCTATTTGTCTGCCTATGTGCGTGTTATTACAATTTCTGCACTCTTGAAGGAATATATTTTTAAATTTAGTTCCAAGGTAGACCGCTACGGATAGATATGTGTGAAGGCAGGTTTTACGTCTGCCTGTCTAGTTCATTAATTGTAATGTTACAAGGCAGAAACTGGTCTTAATAGGTGGGAGACACATGTTGCTTCAGCAATCTCCTCAGGGTTTTTCTTATATATGAATTTTGCACTATTTGAAAATTATAATAATGATAATCTTATCCCTTTTTTGGAGAGATATCTGGAACATATTTGATACTGAATTTGCGTTGTCGAAAGTAGAAACAGGTTTCATATCTGTATGTGATACAGCAAACAAGATTCTATGAAAAAAAAATCGTTTCAGGTTGTGAGTCATTTTGACTAGTGTAATAGGTCTTAGTTGCTTGAGAGTTGCACAAAGCATTCACTTTAAATACCTGCTGCTTAAAGAACATAAGCCTTTTTTTATGTCCCTAAAGCATGCTTCAAATAGATATCGACGTGGATAAGGATTATATGTCCTTCATTTGAGAGTAAGGAATATTCGGATGAGATTTGTATCGACTATTCATTTTACTTAACTTCCTGTACGACATGAGCTAATGGAGAACTCCCACAAAACTTCACTGTTACTGAATGTGTGTGGTGGGGAGCAAAATTAAAAGTCTCGGCGAAAAAAATAATAAAAATGCGTCGCTATTGGATTCAAACCTTGTTTGTCATCTTTAGATTTGTACCTCAACCTCCAAAAAAATTTAATTAATTGTAATACAACTGCCAATGAGGCTAGATGTGTTGTCAAAAAAACTAAAGATGAAGTGTTTTCTTCCAGCCTTCTTTTTATTCTTCTTTTCAATTTTTCATTTAAGAATGACAATCCTCTATTTCTGTTTGAACAAGTCTTTATCCACAGTCTGGTCGTGTTCATCTTTTAGAGTTCCTTCTTTTTTCTATTATTAACCTTCCGCTACAGATTCTTCTTTTCGGTTATAGTATGTCAGTGTTGGCGAGACAAGGAACGAGCTGTATTTTATTTAAGGAGTAAATGATATTTGGTATATAATATTCAGTAAATATTTTAAAAGACCTGTTAAACATCGTTTTACAGCCATGTATATTACAGTAAAAGTAAGAAAAATCTCACGTGATAGTCTTCTCATAGACGTCATTTGCATTCTCACTTCATACTATTTCATTTCTTGGTATATCTCATTTCGCCTTGGCTTTGGGGCGTTTTGTTGTAATCCTTATATTCATAATTTTATCCTTTTTGTACTATCTGGACACCTTATCCAGAATTTTTTCCATACATTAGGTTTATCCTAATATCAACGTTCCTTTCTGTGTGTCTGAAAGCATTAGGTACCTCACAACGCTAGCAAGGTAAAAAAAATAAAAATAAAAAACACTTTTTCCGTTTAATTTAAAAGATTTACGGCTTTGACTGAAATTTTCGTTCCTTTCCCCCCCACTTCTAGTTCTCCCTTTATCCTCTCTTACGCATAAAAGGTGCATTTCTTCTTTTTTTTTTCCTTTGCTCCTCCCCAACATCATCTTTTTCTCTTCTCCACAAGACTTTTGGAAATGTTTTTCAGCCTGGTCCCCTCTTCGGAAGTTTCATTCTCTAAGTTTTCTCTCCACTTTGCAAGTCCCTCTTTGGATTTTTCCCCCCCAGTTTTTCTTTCCTCTTTTTCGTGCTGAAAATTTCCCTCGCAATAAGAAATTTTCTAGTGCCGACACCTCGTCTGCTGGAATTGAAAATAGCATGTCCTGGCTTTCTCTCCCGTACTCAATAAGGTCTTTCTATTCTTGCATTTTCCTCATACATTTAAGTCATTTCTGTTTTAATCCTATGGAAAAGTTTTGCCTTGAGGTCAGAATTGTCATTACCTCTATTGTTTGCCAGATATTACTTTAGACATTTCCTTCATGGTCTGTTACACTGTGGCTCATTGTTATCTATAATCAAATGAAATGATACTTATCATGTTAAGTAATTTTGGGTAACTTTTTTCTGACGTTTTTAAGTTACAATATCTAGCAGGTTTCGTACGTACTCTGTCGACGAACGTGGTATTGACCAATTGTTGCTTGCAAGACTGAATAAGCATATTGCAAGCTTTAATAGTGCTTGGATTTCGCAAGAGAGATCGTGCATTTTAACTCATGTCCAACCCTTCAGTTTTATCTGGGCTTGGAACCGGCATGAGTGAATGAACTCTCATGGCAGAGTGACGTTTATTCTTATGTAGACATCTCTTTTGTCCCTTGTTTTGGACAAACAGTTATTTTGTTAAATTGACTATATTTGACTGGATAATTGATTAACCTGATTTGCGAATGAAAATTCAGTAGCACTTTGATCTAAAAATTTAATCTTTTATTTCATTTCCTTGTTTTTGTCATATTTGGCAGCTTTACTTTTATCTTTTGGAATATTATAAATTTTTTACATTGAAATGTACAACAATAGATTCAATAATTTTTTTTTATTAAATTAATGCTCCAACCGCCTCAAGATAAACCATAAGGTAAATTGCATTTCAGAGTGTAAAAATTCTTTTTTCGTTGTGGTAGTATTTATTTGGGAAGATTTCCTTTCCTTTACACAGTCCAATTACTCGTAGATTTGTTCAGCCACCTAGAGAGAGATTCGATCCCCATTGTATTGTCGACGCTCAACTATTACTTACATTTCTATCCTTCCCACGGCTTAAAAAAAATATTCCCCTCATTCTTTTGGAGCCTTCAAATGTATATATCATTTTTCGCCATCCCACTTCATTCCATGTCTTTTTCCAATTCTTCTGGGCTTTAGGTATTTTCTCCTTATCTTTTTACCATCCGGTTGGGTTTCTTTTCCAGTGAAACGAGTCTTTTTTTTTTACCCTTATTTTTGCCTGTCAAAGGATTTTTCCCTCCCAGTTCTAATAGAAACTAGAGGATTCTCTTTTCTCGGAGTTATTTCTCAGTGTATGGCCTTTTTCATTTATTTATTCGTAGGTAGTCTGCGAAATAATATGAATAATTTTTTTTAGATTGAATCTGGAAACGATCGGAAATAGGAACAGATATATACGTTACGTGGCTCTTGTATTCATTTAATAAAGATAGCAGTCTCCATAAAAAATATTGTTTTACTTCGCCAGTGTTATGAACTAGATAGAGAGGGGTTTTAAATCACTAAGAGATGTTACAGTGGCAAATAATTTGAAATAATTTTTAAGGTAACAAAACTAAGTTATTGTTTTCAGAAAACCCAACCGCCCATTAACAGCAACCTTCTGTTGATATCTACACAAGCACTGGAGCAAATGCAGTATTTTACTTTTTTCCTCTAACTGTGTGTTTTTGATGATTTTGTGCCTAGTATCATTTTGTTAAATAGTGATGAAATACAACGTCAAGTACAGCACTTTTAAGTATAAGGAAGCTAAGAAGGTCCTAATATTCTATCTGCGGTTTCCAGAATATCTATTTCAACATGCGCATGGTGTTTCTTTTTCGACAGCAAGTATGTGAAGAAGCTAAGAGTGGTGTTTCTAATATTCGTTTGCTATCTGCGGTTTCCAGCGCTAATATCTATTTCAACATGCGCATATATACAAATATATATATATATATATATATATATATATATATATATATATATATATATATATATATATATATATATTATATATATATATTGTTACGTGTAGGGTCTCGGCTGATCATTTATTATTCAATTTACGTAATTTTTACGGCCCTGCAGACCAAGAATACACGTAACCTGCCACTTGAAGCCAAAATTTAACCTCAAAGACAGTCGTTAATTAGCCAAAGGTCGCCAGTTAAGGGTAATTAGCCTTAACAAAGAATATTCAAGGAATAAAGACTTTATGATGAACGTCACCAACTGCGGACGACGAAAAATCTCTACTTGTTAAAATGGTATTAAATACAACGCAACAGTTCCTCCAGACAGTGAACGCTAGGCATAAGAATACCAGAGTATAAAAATGAAATGACTTGCTTGCCTAAATCCCCGAAACTCACTGGGATAACTCGGCTAACGCTAACAATATAATAATTTGACTTAATCTTAGACTTCGTACAAGCGATTACCTTCAATGGTGGCCGGAGAATGAAACAAAGAAAGAGTGGGAAATACAGAAAAGAGGTTAAAAGAATGGACAAAGTTTTGAACAGCACACAGACTCTACCTTAAGGACAAAGCGTTGGCGCTCATTTACAACGGACGTGCTGAAGTTCGTGTGTGTGTTTCTTGCTCCACCATTCACTAATAAAATAATAGACAAAGGCGATGTTAGAGCCACCTTCCAGACGTCTGCTCTCGTCGGCGGCTATTTTCTCTCTCCTTGTTCCCTGACCAGCCTAGGTCAAAAACAGGCTTACAGCCATGCCCTAGGCGTCTACGTTCTGTTAAAAACTTTCGCCAAGAGAGACAGGTAGAAAGGTAAAAAGGACCTTAGGACCACCTATTTTTAAGGCTGATATGGGAATTTCCTATAGGGGAAAAATGGCCTAAATGTTACCTATCCCGTTCTCAACGGACGTTAAAGTTTGAACTGAAGACGCTCCTGTATAGACAACATCTTTTCCCGGTCTCGGTCAGGTTGATATTATTTGCAATCAAAGTTACGAGGGCGAACAGCAGTTATATTTATAAAAATATATATATACACTTGCAGGTCGAGGGAGTTGCTATGGGGTGTCCATTGGGCCCTTTGTTCGCAAATTTTTTTATGACACACTTAGAAGAAGAGTTTTTAAATAACTGTCCCGAATCCTTTAAACCCCTTTGCTATAGGAGATATGTGGATGATAAATGCCCTATTTAAACACTCGTGGCAATGTCAGTCTTTTTTACATTACGTTAACTCTAGACATTCCAACATTAGATTTACTATTGAGCAGGAGACTGAGAATACCCTGGCTTTTTAGACGTAGAAATCACCTGCTTTGACCATAATTTTAGTATATAAGTTTTTAGAAAAAATGCTTATACAGGCCCTGGAGGTAATTTTTATAGTTCATGTTATTTTTCATTTAAAATTAATGCCATAACTACCCTAGGTTTTAGAGCTCTTCGTTATACATCTAGCTGGGTAAATTTCCACTCCGAAATTGAATTTTTACTGGAATATTTTACCAAAAATTCGTATCCAAAAAGACTTTTTTTTTATAACGTAGTTAACAAGATTTTAGCACGTAACTTTCCTGATTCCATTGTGAAATTTAATGTTCCGAAATTGACTATGTACGCCACGATACCATGTACGCACTCTGGCTTTCTTAGATCCAAAGTTAAACAAATCATCAAAAAAGAGTTTGGATTTTTAAAACAAAATCTAATACCTATGAATCCGCTAAAGATTGGCGGCTTTTTTAATTATAAGGACAAGCTACAGACCTTTATGAAGTCCAATATTATTTACAAATTTAAATGCCCAAGATGTCTTGGTAGTTATGTTGGATCATCAAAGATAATATTGCAGGTCCGTTATTACAGCCACTTGGGTTTGAGCTACAGAACTGGCTCACGAATTACTAACCCCGAAATTTTTGGTATTAGAAATCATGCCGTTAGATGCAAGATTAATATTGATAAAAAACATACTTCCATAATTGGAACTACTAAACAATCTGCCTACTTAACGACCTTTGAGTCTTTGTTTATTGAACGTCATGCACCTCTTCTAAACTCCAACGTGTCGTCTTCTCCTTTGCACTTGGCATGCGTGAGCTTGTGGTCTCACTTCGTCTTTCCTTTTCTTTTGATCAGGTAGCCATAAAAAAATTCTTTGCTCTCTTCTTATTTTTATATATTTTGTTTTTAATTTAACTTTTATTTTGAATTGAGAAAATTAATAAGTATTTTTCAGTTTTACAGACCGATGATGTGTTTAAGTAACACGAAACGTT
>NC_089760.1:28627500-28637500 GCF_040412425.1 Macrobrachium rosenbergii
AGACGTTTGCTTATACATTTGACACTCTCTTATCGGTCATCGAGATTAGTAATTGTCTTGATACTGGACTTTCACATTTTCCTCCGGTACAATCTTTCTTCATGCTGCCTTATTGGTTGAGAGCTAATGGATCCTGTCTACTTCTCGACTGATAGATTTACAGCGACTGCAATCACTGAATGTTATGTTGTCGACAGAAATGACCGAGTCTCTCTGGGTCCCGTTGCATTTTCCTTGAATGCTGAAATGACGAAATGGCTTCATCCTCTTTTTGAACTAAGACATCAAAGAAGGGAAAATCTGTTCAACCTCGTCTTTGTCGTGAAACCTAGAACAGAACTTTCACGTAAATTAGATATAAAAAAAAATTATAATGAGCTTCATTTCTGTTGTAATGGATATCCCTTCAGTATATGAAAAGACTTTCTTCCATTACATGAGTTAGCAAATGAGTGTCTGGGACTTACTCGCCTGAGCTGTTGTTGAGGTATTAGTCTGGAACACTGTGAAATGAGGGCTTTGACTGTGAAGAGACTTTGTGTCCCTTTTTATTACAGTCTGAGCAAACATCATCATTAGTGAAGAATAAGTAAAGGAAAACCTTGAGCGCGAATTGCACTATATGATTTTTTTTTTTTTTTTACCAGGATGGTGACCTTTCCCAGTTCTTTCCTGTTTTTTTTTTTTTAGTACATAGAAACGTTGTTTTATAGGTATACGGCTCAAATATATGAACTCAGTTCAGCTTGAGATGTAAGATTTCCAAATATTTTCGTTATGTCCTTGTATAGCATTGCCTGAACATGTTACCATTACCTGCGGCTTGTCAGCAGCAAGCAAGTAAGATTGCTCTATTTAGAACTCTGCAATTTTGTTCCTCAGTCGTCTGTCAGGTGATGAACGTGTCTCGCCCCTGGACTAAAGTTCTTTCAATATATTCAAAAATGGCCAGACAAAAAAATCAGACGGCAGGATCCTTGTTATCAAATACAGGGGCTAGTTTTTTTGCTTTGATTATGTCAAGTGGTTCAGGGCTCTCTCGTTCTTCTGCAATTTTTCTTTTTCTTCTCTCTAGTGCAAGCAATAATTATTCGTTTTCTAACTAGTTTTGCCTTCTCGTGTTATAATTCTCTCTCTCTCTCTCTCTCTCTCTCTCTCTCTCTCTCTCTCTCTCTCTCTCTCTCTCTCTCTCTATGTATATATATATATATATATATATATATATATATATATATATATATATATATATAATTTTTATATTTAATCTGAGAGAGAGAGAGAGAGAGAGAGAGAGAGTGAGGTGGAGGATTGTTACATTTATTTAGTGCTTTTCTTTTCACCCTTCCGAATGTGCCCAAGGAAGCCAAGTGATAATGATGATTAAAATGTAATTGTAGTAAATGTGCCACTACGAAAGGAATTTATTGTGAAATTATCGAAAATCTGGTAGATAATTATTTTGCAAAGCGATTCACTGTAGTATTTTTCAGCGTCTACTTAATTCAAGACCAGAATTTACTTTGCCATCATCAGTGACGAAGCTTAGCCTAACTAACATCTGTATTGTGTGTGTTAGAGTAGCATTTTCTATTCTCTCTCTCTCTCTCTCTCTCTCTCTCTCTCTCTCTCTCTCTCTCTCTCTCTCTCTCTCTCTCTCTCTCTCTTTACAATTTTTATAAAGTAAAGCGGCCATTTGTCTATGAAGGTTACCAGAACATGCTAACCTCAGTACCGAATCTATCTATAAATTCGGTACTGTTATTCATATTCTAGAAACTTTTGTAAAAAAATTGTTGTTTTACTTTATAAAAATTGTAAACAAGTAAGGAGGAAAGAGAGTGTAAACAGAACATGCTATGTTAACGCATACGGTAAAGTTATTAGTTATGCTTATATCATCATTATCGATGGCAGAGTATTTTTCTGTAAATAATGCATGTTGAAATTATTTAATTTACAATGATAAAGCCTAGAACCCTAATATCATACCCCAGACCTTCAAAGCACCCTTCTGTATAGGATAATACCTATGGCTATTTTGCTTTTTTAGACAGGTTAAATCAAAAGCGCGTAGTCTGATAGGGAAAACACAGAGAAGCCATTCAGATAGGTGTAAACAATGTAACGCAGGAATGACACCTTGCATTAGTGAGCTATTCAGTCAGTTTCTTCGAGTATCAGTGACCTTCAGATTGCGCTGCCCACTGACATTTTGTCTCCCTGAACAGCCAGGCTTAGGAATTCTCCAACTAAAATGCCTCCTGTTTTTCCTGACAGCTGTGATCTTTCATCATTTCTTGTCAAGAGGTAGGCGCGGCGCCTCATTTGAGGTAAAGTTGCGCCTGTTTATTTCTTCTCGTCTTTTTCTTTCCTCACTCGAACTTGCGTAAACAAAAAAAAAAAAAAACAAAAAAAATAGTGCCGGTGTTAAAGGACGAATCCCCGTCCTCTTTTCTGTAAACGGAACGGGGATTTCCTGTGGCATTTACTTGACATTTCGAAGTGACGCTTTATGATATATTTGCATATAGGAGAGAGAAATCATAAATCCTTATGAAGGTTATTCGACAAATGCAATTAATATAATACATCTGTAGATTTTATATAAGTCGAATTAATGCAGCTGAAGACAAAATAGTGTACAGATTATCACATGAAATGACGGTAATTTTTAACGTTAGGCTTCCAGGTCGAAACGAGGCTTTCATAATGATTATTTAGCCAAATTAAAAGTTTGTAAACTGAGCGATTAAAAGTTACAAATAGTTTTAGGCAGTTCAAATTCAGGGGATGGCTTAAGCCTACTGAATATAATGTCTGCGACAGACGGTAACAAAATATGTTGGTTATGTTTGAGGTCCTTGTATGACTGTCAACAGAATTGTTTTTAATAATTACAAACGTCCTATCTATGAAAAATAAAGTTATATACAACACATTTCCACGAGAGAGAGAGAGAGAGAGAGAGAGAGAGAGAGAGAGAGAGAGAGAGAGAGAGAGAGAGAGCTCAAGGTAATACGATCAAATCAGTGTGTTAATATTAAGTATTTTTTGTACCCCGTTCACTCATCCGACATCATGAATCATGAACTTCAGCAAAAAGGTTTTCTTTTTTCTTAGTCCACCAGTTAAAGGTGACATGAACAACATCTGCGTGATTACTCTGTACTTAGAAACAACCAGTTTGGGTGGTATCGTGGAAGCAGATGAAAGTTTGCTGACATTTCTTAGCCCTAGTTGTATGCAGAGAGAGAGAGAGAGAGAGAGAGAGAGAGAGAGAGAGAGAGAGAGAGAAAATCATTTCAGCAATATAGTATAGTTTTATAAGATCTTGTATGTTTCTTCATTTATCGCCATGTAATTACCATTTTAATTGTTTTGACAGAAATTTCAATTTCCAGTGTTTTGACAGAGATTTCAGTTTCCAATGTTTTGACATACATTTCAATTTCCTATAGAAATCTAAATTTCCAGAACGGTCAAGTGTGACTGAATTAATTCACGTGCTCATAACCTCACAGCAAAAAATGGACGTTGGCAATTCGTAAAAGATGAGATCAGTATGCTGAGGGGGATTGATATAATTATATACCTACCAATCAAAATTTGGCACGTTTGTTAGCTGGCCATCAAAACTAGGATTGATGCTGCAAACCTGTTACCCTGAAGGATGCTTAATTTGTGGTTCTTGATAACGCAGTGTTTATTTCCATTACGTTGTAAATGCTCTTTTCAGGATTTGTTAACCGGGAGATTAGTTGGATTTTTTACACGGGAAAGATCTTAAAATATGGATTTTATTTTACATACATGTGTGTGTGTGTTTTCTGTCATCATGAAGATGATTCAGAAAACTGTCCAGGATTTATACTCAGTTTCTTGTTTATCTCTGTGATACTTCTATATATATATATATATATATATATATATATATATATATATATATATATATATATATATATATATATAACAGTTTTATTGTTCAGTTGATATTATTATTATTATTATTATTATTAATATTATTATTATTATTATTATTATTATTATTATTATTATTATTATTATTATTATGCATAAGATCTTCATGAAATTGGACAGGAAGGATGTACATAGTCCTTTAACATGACGGACTTTGTCATGAGGGCACAGAAATGAAAAAATGAAAAAAATTATAATTTCACTAATAATTTCAATCAATATTTTAATATCAGTTTACGTGTCCATCAGTTTCCAATCGTAATTATACGACGTCAAAGCCGTGATCTATCCCCTCCACTCTGGTGGATTATACAAACTGCAAATCGTAATTTCATACATTTCTGTATTTATGTGTTTACCTATATTTATATATTTATTTTCTGAGAAAGGGTGAAATCGGATGTGACGCTGTTTGTGCTCTTATCTTCGTTGAGGTGAAAAGAATATTAGTATTTGATCTAAAATGACTATTCAACAAGGAAATGTGAAAGTGAACATGCTTCGCGTAACTAAGGCTAATGTCTAATATACTATACTGGAGATTTCCAATTATCGTTGTATTCACTGGGAGACAATTAAGACATTTCTTTGAAATGGGGAAGTTGATTAACTATCATGAACTAGTACTTAGTTGTCTAGTTAGAACTATTTTTTAGGATCACAAGTTAATGGTAATGATCGTCCAAGTCTTAAAGTGTCCGCTAAGTAGGCACATTTGCTTCGCTGGCAGGAAAGCTGGTAAGTACATGTAATGGATCATACTTGAATTTAACAGTCGCAGCATCATCTAAACTTGGTAATTGCATCAGTGTTTAGTCGTGTGCCTTATGATCAAAGTAAAAGTGCTCTACTACTATCTCTTATAATACCCGTGTATGAAACTTTTGCGAAGATTTCAGGTGGGTATGTTGTGAGTTTTCAAGTGAATACTGAAGAATTATGTTGTGAAATTAGGAGTGCACAAGTGCGATTGCAGTCCAATGTTTTCATTGTTGTAATCAGAGTTGGGAGTCAGTGCGCTGCTTAGAATGTTTAGTTTATCTTTTGTTTATCCACTGAAGTGTCTGATGCTGTGGGAGTTTTGTTCAAAAGAGGTTCATCTTTTTTTTTTTTATCATCAGCTAAAGTATGAAGGTGATAGTGACTGGATTTGCTTTATTTTAGGAGCCAGTACATATGCGCACACAAACCCACACACGCGATCGCACGCTCACAGACACAAACATACACACACACACACATATATATATATATATATATATATATATATATATATATATATATATATATATATATATATATATATATATATATATTATATACTTGTGTGTGCATGTATGTATGCGTGTATGTGTATGTGTGCTCGGAGCATATGAAGAATTTATATGGTGAGAAATATAGAGTTTCTTAGAAGGAGACAGGATAAAAAGATTCGCGTAGGTGAAATGTTGGATTACAGTATTTTGGTAAGGGTTGATATTGTGGAAAGAATAGACAGTTTTAATAAAAAGAGTGCATAATTGATATACTTTAAGGGGAAGAAGAGGGAGAAGTAGAAAGGGTTTTACAGTTAGCGTGAAATTGGCAGGGTCTAGGAAGAATTTGCTCAAGACGACCACTCTCCTTGAATTTCAGTGCATCGTGGCTTGACACATATTTTAAAATTAGCAAGTCTTGTGTGTTTCGCTGGCGGATATACTTTACCTAAATCTGTTCCACATGGAGATGATAGTCAGTTACCTAATAAGGTCGATCTTATCATTTGTGATTTTTTGAAATCGGTGACCCGTTGCCAAATTGACAAAATAAAGAGACATTTGGCTAGATTTCATAACAGCTCTGGGTTACGAAGGTGTTAATTTTCTCTCTGATGAAATCTTGACTGATCGCGCTCTGCAATTGCCTCCATTCAAAAACACCTTTCGCCTCTGTTATTGAGTGTTTAATTCTTTGGTGATCTTTTGTTCAAGAAGTAGTTTTGTGGATTAAACTGTTTGGATTTCGTGTCTCCAGGAGAGGATTGATGTATGGACACCATAAATCGCGTTACCACCAAATCAAAGGGTTTATTTAAGAGAAAAGCCCAACTCATGAAAATGTGGACGTCATTTTGAAAGAAAATGACTAACAATGACTGAAAATTATATAATTAAAAGAAGTTTTTAGTAACGGTTTTTTATCTGTTTTCCTGTGTATATTTATTTGCTGTTTTCTTCAGTATTTCACTATACTAATCGCCGGCCTATTTTTCTCTTTCTCTCAGCCGGTAATTTTATTCAGTGGAGGTTGCTCAGAAAGTTAATATCCCTTTATGCAAGTTCCTTATAAATGTGCGCCTATTTTGAAATTAATGATAATAGGAAATTTGATAGGGAAGTATCATTAGGTATAGTATTGGCAGTCATTCTATCATACTAGCAGCTGCAGTGTTTCAAAGCAAAATTGCCCTCTGGAAAAAGATATTGAGACAAAAACATTTTACTCCAATACTCTCGCAATCATATATTGTCAAGAAATGTATCAGCAAATCGGCGAAAATATAGCATAAAGACCCTTCGAATAATGATCACATATCCTTTATTAGGAAAAAAAGAAAATTAAACTTCCTTTTATTGAAAACATCAAAAAATATACTGAACTCCTCAAATCCGACAATCCGTTTATATTTACCTTTTTTAAAGATATCAGTAGTTCGTCAATTAATGTATATCTTGAATAAAAATGACGTTCATTCCAAAGTTTATAAAATACCAGTCAGTGATGGCAATTAATTATTTGTCTGCTAGTAGATTAGTGGAGTACAAACTATCAGTAAGATATGGCTCCTAGTATATATCAGGGATGCTGGTTTTGCATAAGCTTATGTGTGGCCAAGCAGTTTCCTTGAGAGTACTTGTCAGTACAAGAGGAATACTTCGGGATCTGTCATCATCAGTCAGACTGGATATATGACTACACAGACATTTTAATTTACGACTTCTCAAACAAGGTTTTCAACTGGTCGGGCTTCCACAGTTACCAGCACAGATGCGAGCCAACTGGAATTAGAACGGCCTAGTAACCGCTCCCATCATAGGTCAAGAAAGTTGGTCGCCATCTCTAGTCCTGCCAGAGTCGTTATTCCGTACTTTTATTCGATATGTAAGTAATAGAGACACCTTCCCTCTTTGTTCACATTTACCAGTGGTCAAGGTTGACGTTGTATCCACTGAATTTTTTTATGACCCTTTCTTACAAAATACTGTAAAATTACACTGGAAAAGGAATCATGGAAAAAACTGGAACTCACTTGACAAAAGAGATACATGACTGAAGTAATTTTTGAAGGGTTGCATGATATGCGAGTAAATATACCTACGTAGTGATTGTATTGTATCATTTATATATTACTTACTTTTATCATTTAAAAGTTGCTAAAAAATAAAGTTATTATCATTTATGTATTACTTACTTTTATCATTTAAAAGTTGCTAAAAAAATAAAGTTATTATTATCATCGAGAAAGTACACGTGCACGCGATTGCATCCTTCCTTATGCCCATCGTTTCTTAAAGGAAAAACTTATTTTGAATTTCGCAATACTTGCTGTATGTGGCCTGTTTGGAACGTGTCTTCACGTTAAAACTAATGGACCATATATATGTGTATATATATGTATATATATATACTGTATATATATATATATATATATATATATATATATATATATATATATACATATATATATATATATATATATATATATATATATATATATATATATATATATATATATCTATATATTAATGCGTGGACAAGAATAGGAGTGGGTATTGAAGATGCAGTTGACAATTCTGTAGGGATTGTTGGACATGCTTTCCTTTGTGGTAATAATGTTCGCCTGCTAATGGAAATGAAAGAACAATGGTGAAAGCCGTATTGATAAATTACGTAATATAAGTTTAGCTGAAAGGATGGGAATTATAAAGTTAAGGCCAGGATATGGTAAAAAGGTTAGCATAGTTGAACATGTTGGTCAGGTTATATTATGCTATTTTGGCCAGTTGGAGAAAAAGGGAAGAGTGCTTATAATTTGTTGCATAATTTTTTATTAATTTTTAAGCTTTACAGTACATAAGTTTCAAGTTTTTAATTTCAAGCTTCATTTTTTATATACTAATAAATACTCTTTATAAATAAGATATTTAAACAGTAAGCTGTTATGCTAGTATATTATATAATAATATATATATTATATATTTTTTGATAACTATAAAGATTATTTTAATAATTTGCATCCTTTCTCGAAATAATTAAAACTTTCCAGCTTTACAGGCAACTGTGATTTATACTATATATTTATATATATATATATATATATATATATATATATATATATATATATATATATATATATATATAGATAGAGAGAGAGAGAGAGAGAGAGAGAGAGAGAGAGAGAGAGAGAGAGAGAGAGAGAGAGAGAGAGAGAGATCAGCAGTGCCTGCTCTATGAGCCTACAGAGTCCCAGGAGGACTTTAAACTTAAATATATATATATATATATATATATATATATATATATATATATATATATATATATATATATATATATATATATATATAGAGTTTTGGTGACTAACTTCATAAAACCAAATATGTTTTAGATTCCCTTGAGGCCTACACATTGTTATGAGGTACAAGTCATGAAATTTCAAGAGGAGGTATTCAGTATTACCTGTTACAAGTCTTTAAGATATGAGGTGTAATGCGTTCAGATTAGCTGTTATAAGTCTCAGCGTAACGTTGCGAAATAAAGAAAGTTCAGGACATACTTTACAAGTTATGAAGTTTTGAAAGAAAAAAGATTGAATTTGTGGAAACGAGGTTATTTCAGTTCAAAGAATATTAGAATTATATGTTAATAGTCTTCAGGGTATGCAAAGTGAATATCATGTTATAAATAGGTCTTGAAGTTTAGAAAGGAGAATTTCCAGGTTGTTTTTAAAAGTTCCCAAATGATCTAGAGTAGAATACTCAGTAATCTTTGAAAGGTGCACCCCTTACTTTAGCCTGAATATCATTCCTGTAACAGGTAAAATTGCTCCTTGGAAAGAAAAATTTTCAGATTCTCATTTAACCTCTGGCATTGAAAATTGGAATCTCTACTTCTGGAATGACAATATCGGGAATTTCAACATGGGGGATGAGTGGCCCGTCGAATTTCGGTAGCTTGACTTCTGGTATGTTGTCGAGAACTTCGTCGGCGTCGAATTGGAATGGCGCTCCTGTGGCCAGTTCGTCCACGTAGTCGACCATGGCGTCCATGAATGAGGGGACGACCTGTTCGGCGTATTCGACGGCTGTTACTTCGTCATTGTTGACGCTCCTCCCGAAGTCGCTCCCTCGAGACTCCACCACGTCCCTCGCTAGGGGCAAGAAGGCCAGGGTGATGTCCCTCATCTTCTCCGCACCGGTGCTGTCCGAGTCGATGAGGGCCTTCGTCAGAGCCGGCAAGATGCCTGTCAAAATCTTGATGGTGTCCTTGGTGCTCAGGACCTCATCGCTTTTGTCGCTGTTTCTTCCAGAGCCTGAGATTGACAAGAAGGGGCTGGCCGGAGTGGTGACTGCTGCGTTCGAGTTGAATCTGATGGTTCTCACTTTCGGCCTTCCCTTTGAGGTTGGTTCTTCCTCTTCCTTGGGTTCTTCTGGCTCTGCTGATAGGATAGATTTCGGTGACGACCTTGTCTTCTTTTGATAATCTGGCGCAGGAGCGGATGCAGAAACTGAGCGAGGGTAGGAAGGTGCTGCCAGGGAGAGGGCAGTCATGCCCAGCATGCACAGAAGAATCTGTAATGGAGTAGTGCGTCATTACTAAACAATAGATCCAGTTAGTTATAAGCTTAAGAGAATAAAATGATTTTCATAACGCAGATATAATGGTGCAAGGCTCCATTAACTCGGCAACAGATAAGGTTAAGGGGTATCTTATTTGTAATTCCTAGAGAATTAGACAAGAAGGCAAGAAGAGAGTGTTAGGTAGT
>NC_089760.1:28640000-28657500 GCF_040412425.1 Macrobrachium rosenbergii
GTCCAAGAAAAACAGGTAAGAGAGAGTTGCGACTGATGTCCCAGTGTTCTGGATTTAGAAATGCCACTTCTCGTTTACCTTTAAGCCCGAAACCCAAGAAGGTTTTCCACCAAAATGCTGACCGTGGGCGGAGTTATGAAGCCCCGCCCCTAAGTCCTCCCACAATTTGACTCTGCACCTCTCAAGAAATATATTGCTAGAATAGTCATGAAGAAGGGAACAGGATTAAAATGCTCAAGTTGCTTCTGTATGTATGATTAGTTAGCCCTTAGCCTGCACGGACCCTTTTTGTTGAGCTCCCTTTATGTTTATAGTTAAACCACCAAACTTGCAACATGTGCCCACGGGTACCAATCTTACCTTATTTCAACATGATATAAAAAGTATGAAATGGTTTTACTGTCAGTAGAATCTTGACGAGAAAATTTATATGTACTGTAATATGCTGAACGTATTACAAGAACCCTTTGCCAAAAAATTACTCTGATTTGTGCTCACAAATATTGGTTTGAAGCCTCAGTATTGGGAATATTTTAGCTCGTGTCAGTTGTTTCTCTGCACCAGCGTGAATTGATTTTTTAACTGTTATTTTCTAGTTTAAATTAACCATTATCTCAGATTACAGTAGCAAGATTTTCAAGTATGACAATGGAAGTTATTTTTATAAACTCCCAGGTTACGCACCTTTTATTTTGCAGTCGAAGAAGGAGCTATATAAACTCACATTATCTGGGTTGTTGGTCTGGTTGGGATAGATTAAGCCGTTCAGTACCATCAAGCAGCCAGAGATTCCCTGAGGGTGCTACATAAGGCCACCTTATCTAAACAGCCACTCTTTTGAAGAGCAGTGTCTCATTTTCCTCTGTGATAAAAGAAGCCTCGCCACTCGTAAAAGACGTCACAGAACACATCTTAAGGCATGCAAGCAACTGAATTGGCTTGAGTTTTATGGGAGTGCATTCAGTATACATGGCGCTCATTTGTTAGTAAATGACGTGTTAAGGGATTTGAGAAGACCATTAGAATCTCAATGCCTTCAAAAGTGAATATTTGGTTGGTGCTGCAGAATACCACGAAAATAAGAAAAAAGAACTTTAACCACGACAATTACGATAAAGAAAACTGCTTCTGTAAAGCTTCCTTCAGATCTTGAGCCTCCCGCTTTTTGGTGAATCAGAACATCTAACAGATATGTGCTTTCAGTGGCATCGGAGGGTCAGTGGTCTTTATAAAACTGACTATTTAATGGCAGCTCTTAGACTCCTTCTTCTATACGACCAGATGTATGTCAATAATATCGACATATATTTTTCAAGTGGCTTATTCACTTGTTTTATCAGATGCCAGAAGGAGACAGCGTCAGCAATGTTAGTTGTTAATTGATAAAGTTGACATATGCGTTCTCGCTCTCTGAAACATGAGGTCAGCGAAGAGAGCTTCAGGTCGGAGAAGATTACAAAAAATTATTAAGCAGGAAAATTTATTATCATCTTTATGTCCTCATGTATAATGGGTAACATTTGTTTGTAACTATATTTTATTGAGTAAACAACGTAAAAATTTATGTTAGCCAAGTTCCTGTAAAAAAATACCCTAGTCTTACCTGGAGGAAACATTATACCTTCTCTCTCTCTCTCTCTCTCTCTCTCTCTCTCTCTCTCTCTCTCTCTCTCTCTCACACACACATACACACACACACACACACACACACACACACACACACACACACACACACACACACACACACACACACACACACACACAAATGGCCTAGTAACGCAGTAATAGCGAACTGAATTTGCAAATTCCGTATTCTTCTGTTGACCTGTTTCTTAGGTACCTAGTTGTTAGCCATCTGTTTTGGGTCACATCTGTGTGAATAGAGAGAGATAGAGAGGAAAACTCAAGTTTTTGTGTATTACTCGAAAAATGCAAACCGTCATAACGGGCCGACCTTGACGAGTTATGCACATCCCACCAGAGCAAAGTCATTCATGTGAAAGTATCTGTTTCTCTTAAATCCTTTGTGATGAGTTTAGTTCGTTGACTGTTTCATATGGTAATTATCTTAAATGCTAATTATGATAATTATTTCTTTATTTATGACAATGTATTGTGACCACCACCAGCAACTTAGCCAGCTAATTCCTGGCATTATTTCCACATTAGATACACGCCCTTAAATAAACAGAGAGTTGATAGGATTTGAGGTTTTCGAGAAATATTTTTTCCACAGTTCAGTCCTCTGATAATGAGCAGTTTCACAGAAAGTTTAGTGGGGATGGAAATTCAGCTCGCATCTGTTGAACAAAGACACATTTACAACAACTATAGGAGGCCTTTTCTTAATGAGACAGTTGGATCTGTAGGATTTCAATCTTGATTCATCAGTGAATTTTCAATGTGTGTGTGTGTGTGCGTGTGTGTGTGTATGATAACTTATGATTAAAATAAAAAATAAAATTTATGAGTTGATTTCGTATTGAATTTCAATGACTACTCATATTTTATTTATTCACCGATTTTGTTGGGTTACCAATCACCCCATAAGGTTAAGTTGACGAATTGTTTAATCCCCCCTACAAACGAAATGAAAAGTGGAGAACAAATAGACTTAATTTCTTTGATAAAGATTTAATGACATAAAGAGATCTAAACGATCGCCAGAAATGATCACCTCATCATTATTTCTACTGGCATCTAATTTTCAAGCCAGTAACAATTTATTTCTTAATGTACAAGAGAAAAAGTCAGAAATGGACCATAGGCAAAACTTAGAGGAAAGGAAAGAAAGAGCTTGAAATAGGAGATAAAAAAAAGGTTAACATGATACGATACTTATTTCCCTGTCTACCTTACCATCGTTCGTGCAATCTCAGTTTTATGCCGACGTGAAATAGATTTTTATGACCGGGTGGCATTAAGAAACTGAGTTGTTCAGGTGATCTTGGGCTCTGGTCAAATACACAATGGAATTATCTGTTTCGTAGTGCAATACAATTCGTACTTGTTTTCCTGGATGCTTTTTTATATTATTCTGGACTTTAAAGATGTAAGCAAGTTATGTTATATATGTATGTACGTATATATATATATATATATATATATATATATACTGTATATATATATATATATATATATATATATATATATATATAATTATATATATATATATATATATATATATATATATATATATGTGTGTGTGTGTGTGTGTGTTTGTGTGTGTATATATATATATATTATATATATAATTATACATATACACATAAATATATACACGCACATATATGTATATATGTATTAGATAACTGCTTGAAATCACGGGACACTTCCCATTAAGATACTAAATACCTGAGGGAAAATGGAACTCAGCTTTTAAACATGTAGAGAGCTGCTGTTAGAATTTATGCAACTATGCCGGACACACATCCGGACTCAACTGGATATTCGTACTCAGGGCTGACGTCGTTGACTTTTATAAATCAGTTTTTCAGACGTTTCAACCGTTCTTCGAACTCTGATGCTTTCGATAGTTGTCTGGCTGAAGGCCAGAATCCGGATGAAGGAATGCGTTCAGTATACCGAACGTTGGGGGACATTGGGTGCGGTCATTGTTTTGATGGGTGCACGTGACCGCCTCGCAACATCATTGGTCTGTGTATCCGCCTTGTTAAGCCACATTCTATTTACTTGGTACTTAATGGGTGCTAACAATGAATGACAGGCATTAGGAGTCTGATGTAAGTGGCTGTGGGTCACACGGATACCCGCAAAGCCTGAGGCGTAAAATTCATGATATTTACCAGGTGTTGAAGCAATATTGTTATGAAGTAACAGAGAATGGGATTCTGTAAATTTCCGTCTTTTTATCCGGTGTTTTACCTTCCACAAACTCTTCACTGTCTCCAGCCTCCCTTCGCTTTGTTTTCACCTAGGTACGGCTAGGTCTTCCAACTCTTCTGGTGCACACCGGAGGAGCCCAGCTAGTAGTACCGCGTACTGTTCTCCCAGGGGTTGTTCGAAAGACATGTCCCAACCATCTCCATCTCCCTTCATTACCTCATTTACATGATTATGCATCTTCCTTAATGATCCATTTGGTATCATTACTAAATATCCATCCATCTGATTCCTAATATTTTTCTTCTTTCTCAGCTCGACAGATTCTTTTGCCTAGAATTTCATTGTCACTCCAAAATTTTACAAAATAACCCCTTTATTAAAAAATGTGCTCTTTCACATTTTCTCTTCTTTAGCGCTTGAACAATAAGCAGGCGTAAAAATCATTATTATAAATGGAAAAAATTTTGTTTTTAAAACTACTGTACCCAGTTATGGTTTTTCACAAACATCTTTGTAAAATATAAACTCTTCTTAAGAAAATTGTAATCCACATTTGAAATGTTAATAGCTGACTTTCCAAAACATGCAAATTATAAGATATTTAAAACGAAGTATATAGAAAGTAATATGCTCAAAAAGCTTACTTTAAGAGAAAGCTTTTAACCTTCAGATATTGCAATCGGCGTGATATTCTCAAGAATATATAGCTACCAAACATTTATCTTGTTATGTAACTAAAGTAGAATAAACCTCGGGTCTACCAAAGAAAGTTTCCATGGGGTATGTCTAAGATCGTAAAATAATAACTGATTCCTACGGGAAACAAATATCATGGATAGTTATTTGCAGAAAATTATCCTCTGGTAGGAAATTATTTGCCTACTCATACCTAGCAAGCAACACTGTCTGCTAACGGAGGTTTTTTGAAACTCTCAGATTAAGGGTTGCAGTTTTCGCTGACTCACCTTAATCACAGGGTATCCTAGACATCGCTTGTACAAATTTTGATAGGTTTCAAGGCTGCTAATTTCCACCTAACACCTGATTCATGATAAACGATGACATACAAATTCTTTTAAATTCTCATGTGTGTGCTTCAATATTTTTTTTTATGCTCAGCCGAACGGTCCGCCGATTTCGCTTGTAAGATTACAAAGTAAAGTACACAATAGTTACTCGTGGACGTTCAAACGGCCTTTCATTTGTGAACGCCAGATTTCCTTATAAAAACCAGTGGATGTCTTCATCTTGTAAACCTTTACAATTGGACATCATTATTTTACAGAATATGTATACTTATATTCGTATATGTACAGTACACACATACAAATTACGTTCGTAAGAATGCAAAATAGTTACTTGTGGACTCGAACTGGCGTTTTATTTGTGCAACGTCAAATTCGCTTCTAAAGACGTGGGGATATCTTCACCTTCGAAAGCTTTACTACCGCGTACCATTATTTTACAAAACACACCCACACACACACACATATATATATATATATATATATATATATATATATATATATATATATATATATATATGTATATATATATATATATATATATATATATATATATATATATATATATATATATATATATATATATATATATATACATATATTCGTGAAGTTATAAATGTCGCTTAATATCTAGTTCACGCTACTTCGGGAATATTCCCGATGGGGAATTATCATCGAAGGGGAATTTTTTAATGATAAATAGATCGCTGCGCCGGGTCTCGATCCCACGACATGGTACCTTCCAGCGACTCTATTCGACGGTCAAATCATTGAGCCACCAAGAGACCCGGCGGTACCGATCCATTTATCATAAAAAAAAAATTACCTTCGGTGATAATTCCTCATCGAGGATATTCCCGAAGTAGCGTGAATTGATATTAAGCGTCATTTGTAGCTTCATGAATGTGTATAAATCACGGTGTGATAAAATTTCATATATAATATATATATATATATATATATATATATATATATATATATATATATATATATATATATATATATATATATATATATATATATATATATATATATATATATATATATATATATATATATATATATATTATACATAATTATATAAAAATACACACACACATATATATGTATGTATGTATATATGTATATATATATACATGCAATGCCAATTTCATACATTAAATTTAGGAAAACTATGTTTTTATTAGATATATATTCCAATTTCCAAAGAAAATTCCCAATGAAGCGTTACCTATAGGAAATAACTTCTTTAGATTAGTGTACTCACAGGGAAAATGCTTTTAGATTATTGTACTCACTGGAAAATGCTTTTATCATAACATCTAACCTTCTTCATCATAAAAGGCAAACAAAAAAAGGAGAAACAGTGAATGCAAGAAAGGAAATAATACCAGTTTTACGCTCCGTTTCAAAAACTCCAAGCCACTATCTCTCCTGCCCTGTTCCTTCTGTGACGCAAACAAAATCTCTTTTATTTTCATTTATATTCAACGATTTTTTTTAATAAATGGAAACACGGCAGAAAGTCCCGTAATGTAAACTTTCATTTGCAAAGTTTTCCACAGTGTGTGTGTTGGAGAGAGCCCAGCTGTGCTTCTTGGTTTTATTCTTTTCAGTATTAATTTTGAATGAACATTTCCTCCCTGGAGCAGAATTGGATATGGAACTGTTTCGTTAACTTCAAGAGATCACTCTTGTTACGCCTCTATCCGCTGGAATCTCAATTTCATTCATGTCAATATATTTCTACACTTTCCCGTGGGTTAGTCTCTCTCTCTCTCTCTCTCTCTCTCTCTCTCTCTCTCTCTCTCTCTCTCTCTCTCTAACTAACATAGTACTTTTATCCTTCAGTAAAATATATGAAAGGAATATTGGGAAACGAACTGGAAGAAAAATAGAAACAAGAATTGTTTCACGCGATGACGGGAAAAGCGACACTGAAAAATGACTTCAATAGTATTACAATCTCAGGTAAAATATTTTCATAAAATTTATCTCCACTCGAAAAGGAAGAGGAAAAAGAAACATTATATAAAAATGGGACGACGGAAAGCTGGATTACTTGAAAGAAAAGAAAACTTGTAAGTTTCTCTCAGCTGAGAGAAAAGCTCTCGTGTACAAAAATGAGATACTGACTTTTTCCCCAGATACGTAAAAAAAAAAAAAAAACTCCCAAACAGCTGTCTGGCATTGGAATATTTTCTCTCTCCCGCTCCGACTGTTACTCAAAAACTCATTAATTTTTTTATCCACATTTTTCTTTTATAGAAATATGACATGAATCTCGATGAACAAACTTACATTTGGAAAGATTTCCAACACGCTAGTCAGAAGGAGCCGGTGTATATATCTTGATTTTGGGTTTAGCATGTAAGCGTATCCTTCCCTTTTCGAGTTTAATATGATGAAAGTGGTCTTTAGACATGTTTAGTCTCTGGAAGCCAGAATACGTCCGTAATATTAAATTTATATAGTTGTTTTTTGAAGACTATTCAATCTCTCTCTCTCTCTCTCTCTCTCTCTCTCTCTCTCTCTCTCTGTCTATCTATATATATATATATATATATATATATATATATATATATATATATATATATATATATATTATATATATATATAGATACATAGATAGACATAAAAAATTTAACCCTAAGAGGCTGTGACTCCGGGTATTGCCCTGCATTTTCCAAGTTATTAAAAAAAGAAAGGATTCTTTGTATGGGCGTGGTCTTACACATGTACTGTATACTTTTATCCATACGCATTTTCCATGTAGAGAAGGCGGCTCCAGAGGGCACGAGCCTTCTGATTCTCAACAAGTGTTATACAGTGAAGGTACTCCCTCACGGCCTACCCTAGTGCTACTTTATAGAGTGTATTTGTAGACGGCGCCAGGTACTTCTTTCGTAGCATCTCGTTTGCTGGAATAGCAGAGTGAGAGAGAGAGAGTTTTCAGCTGTAAGTTTGCCTTTTGGTGCATGTAACGCAAGTTTTTACAATGCCTTTGCCATGATGACCATTTAATCTGTTCTCTCGTAAGTAAAAAGTAAGTACGGATGCCTTAGTTTAACCAGACCACTGAGCTGATTAACAGCTCTCCTAGAGCTGGCCCGAAGGATTAGATTTATTTTACGTGGCTAAGAACCAGTTGGTTACCTAGCAAAGGGACCCACAGCTTAATGTGGAATCCGAACCACGTTATAACGAGAAATGAATTTCTGTCACCAGAAATAAATTTCTCTAATTCCTCATTGGCCGGTCGGAGAGTCGAACGCGGGCCCAGCAGAGTGCTAGCCGAGAACGATACCAACTGGTCCAATGAGGAACGCTGTTCTGTCATACCCGTCAGGTTTCTCAAGTAATAAAAACAAAGAGAATACAACGTGTCACGATGGTATTTGAGTTGGACTTGCAAAGAAGTTCTTCAGATTAATAATGACATCTTTTTGAGTGATGGTACTGTGCCATATTTATCTGTCGTTAATGAAGGGGTTGAATTTCAAAGTTATCGTTGGAATGACCATCGATGCTAACTTTCTTCCGTGTGGAAGTTGTAATTTTCAGGTCACAAATGGGAAACAAAACTCGTGATAGTTAGATGTATAGCTAATAGTCTTTCTTTGGCATCATTAGTTCCTCGTTGGACGAGTCGGTAGAGTTCTCGGCTAGCACTCTGCAAGGCCCGAGTTCGAGTCTCTGGCCGGCCAATGAAGAATTAGAGGAATTTATTTCTGGTGATAGAAACTCATTTCTCGGTATAATGTGGTTCGGATTCCACAATAAGCTGTAGGTCCCGTTGCTAGGTAACTAATTGGTTCTTAGCCACGTAAAATAAGTCTAATCCTTCGGGCCAGCCCCAGGAGAGCTGTTAATCAGCTCAGTGGTCTGGTTAAACTAAGATATACTTAACTTTGGCATCATTGTTCCTTAGGGTAGCAAAATTTGGAGATGCGTATGCTGTAATGGCTACACAATATTCTGCTAAAGAGGCTGTAACAAGGATTGCATGAAACAGTAACAGCTAAAGTGTTTTTATTTTTTTTTTTTTTTATCATCAGCTGCCTGATTATTGGGTAATTTGTCCCCGTTCTCCCCATTTCATGTCTGTTGTTTCCGACTAAGTCCTTGCAAATAAACTTTCATCTTTGAACGATCTCCCTTCTTTAGCGGGATAGTCAGTCCGTCACCGCTGATAAATCCCCCTAATTACTTCCCTGGGCCCCTGTTAACCATTCAGCTATCGCTTGCCAACGATAAGTTTAATTCATTAGTAAAGGTTATCCAGTGCTATGTGCCCGTTATAGAAAAAATGGTTGATAAGTTTGTCTTTTGATTACTGCCGCGGTTGTTACTAGATAACTGACTTATTTTTATCTTTTGAACTAGGAAAATGGTATGGAATTTTTGACGGACGACTTTTGTAACTTTTTACGAAAGCTTATTTTGTGAGTCTGGCATTTCGGTTGGCGGCATTAATACCTCCGTCACTATTGTCTTCTCGGCATCTTTGTGAACCACTGTCGTTCACACCCAACTCCTAAGTTGTGCTACAAGTTTCTAAGTGCTGAATTTTAGAATGAAGTTGAGCGCCACATCCCCATGCTACTAAACATATACGTTATCAGGAGCATTTGCGCTAGTGGCGTCTTGCTTCCATTTTAGTCACCTATCCAAGTACTGACCATACCCAAACCTGCTTAGTTGCACTTACGGAGAGACCGTTTATTTAATAAAGATTCATCTGCATGACAGTTTCTGGTGGTCACCAATCCATGTACTGACCAAATCCAAGGCTGCCAAACTTAAGCGTTTGGGAGACTAGAGGTACAGCGAAGGTGTTCCAAAGGGCTGGGTAATTACAGCCTGGTTCAAAAACCTGAACTCACGTTTCCTGTTGTTTACCTTTAAATCTTAAAATTTTCAAAAGATTTCGAAAAAATCTGCAAACTTTCAAAAGATTTACTTTACATTATTATTCCCCTTATGTGTTTATACTTCAGTGCCTTGTTTCCTTTTCACCAGTTTCTTGGACCAGTTTGATTTAACAGAATACCATTATATTACGTTATTAATTGTAAGCTATGCAGTAATCAAAATCGAATATTGGGAGCTTGAAACGTTGCGAAATTTCTAGGATCGTCAAATATCACTGTGATGCAAAACATTTCGGAAATCGATATAAATTACCCTAAGTATTTTAATAAGAGTTCAGAGCTTATTAATAATAATGATAATAATAATAGTAAATCAGTGTATATATATATACACATATATATGCAGGTGTGTGTGTGTGTGTGTAAACGTATAGATGTGTGTGTGTATATATATATATATATATATATATATATATATATATATATATATATATATATATATATATAAATTTAGAAAATATTATGCATCATACATTATTCGAAAAATAAAATCTACAGCTTGTTGCTACTGAAGAAGAATGCAGATATTTAGTGATCCAGGCGCATAATTTTGTTGGATTCCACTTTTAATTGAAAGAAGAAATTCAAGTGCTTTCAAGAAAGGAGATATAAAAGACCTTGCAGTTGTTGACATTATATAGCAACTCACTCCTAAGACAAACTGCCGATTCCTAAGTTCTGTTGCCAGTGTCAAGCATTGGTCTCTATTAAGATTGCTAGCCCGAGGCGAGTGTTGCCACATAAGGCTACGGGTTGTATCAATGGCGTTTTGTTATTATTGCTTGACAAGTATTCAATAATTTTGGAATAATAATTTCGGAAACATCCGACGCCAGGTTTCATCAGGGAAAAAAATGTCTTCTCCAGGATCTTTATCTTATAGATGAATATTAGGGCGATTCATATTTAGGTAATGTTTGTTTTTGCTGTCGATAAAATATACATATTCTTACTGTCGAAGTGGCTCGTATAAAATTCTGTTCGTGAAAGAAATCGTCGAGTTTGAGGAAAATATTTCTTCAAAATGTCGGAAGTAAAATGATATCTTCTTTTTTATAATTACGACCGGGAAACTCTTCCAGAAAATATACAAAAGGTGGGATCTTTTAAAAAGTATATGTCAGGAAATCACGTGAAAATTTTAGGGTGAAAAAAATTCTCTCTCTTACAAGACTTGCACATTTACTTTTCCTCCTTTTATGATGTTTTTCCAGTCTCTTTGTATATCCATACTTAATTATTATTATCTAGTGGAATCTTTGCATTTTGATAATTACCTAAGAAAATAAGCAGTTATGCACGTATGGCGCACACATCATATATATATGTATATGTATATATATGTATATATATATATATATATATATATATATATATATATTTATATATAGATAAACACACACACACACACACACACACACACACACATATATATATATATATATATATATATATATATATATATATATATATATATATATATATATATATATATATATATATATATTTTTTTTTGAGCTACCTCTAATTCTGTACTGTAAAAGGTTATTGACCAAAACACGAGAAAATCAACCATAGTATTGTAATCTGGTGATTTGTTCTTCTAAAACCTGATATGTACTTCTCATATAATAACTTCACTGAAAGTCTTATAATTTTCCACTGGCATTTGAGGTACTACCAGGAGTAAATGTTTCTTGTAATAGCATAATTTTCCTTCAAAATATCAAAAGTCAACGGAAAGGTCATTTGCCACAACAGGCAAACACAAGATGCTGATTGAGTTATTTGAAGTGTTTTACAAGGGGTTTTGAATTCATATCATTTGTGTTTAAAGGGAAAAGGTTACAAGAAAAGCACTTTTCAATCAGAACTCAGCCAGAGGCATTAGTATTAAAAAAAAGAAGATAAGGAACTGAGAAATCAACAAAATTCAGCTCGGTGGTCATTGTATAAAATTCACGAGCTGAATGTCACTTAGCAACGCAATAACCTTGAAAGGCACTCAGAATTAATAAATTATGAATGGTATAGGTGTAGTATTACGTATATAAAACAATCACTTTTAAGGAACGGCATAAGGCCGCCTTACTCTGCACTAAACAACTAACTCTGAAAGCCCCTTTCTGATTTTGGACATCAGCGCATTATTATTATTATTATTATTATTATTATTATTATTATTATTATTATTATTATTATTATTATTATTATTATTATTATTATTATTATTATATTAAGCAGCCAGGCTCGTAGCTTCTCAAGACTTTGTGAGGCATTATCGCTCTCACCAGATTCCTAAATGCTGTTTGAAGCTTCCAAACGATGGTTTTTTGGAAGAGGTTGAGAGGTCCATGCCTAATTATTATTATTATTATTATTATTATTATTATTATTATTATTATTAGTAGTAGTAGTAGTAGTAGTAGTAGTAGTAGTAGTAGTAGTAGTAGTAGCAGTAGTAGTAGTAGTGTCAATTTCCCCTTAGAACCAATGTCGATTACACTTTGGGTAAAAAATATTATAGGTTTTTATCCCTCATATTGAGATACTTTATGTTACCTCAATGTTACCTACATCCCTAAAAAATCGAAATTTATCATCAAGCACATTCAGATACAGCTATTTCAATTATTATAGGAAGAAACACATTGTCATTGCCTAAAAGTGTTATTAATAACGACAGTCTGAATAAAATCAAGTTCATAATAAGAACCACCAATATAAAAAGAAAATGTCTCATTACCCAGAAACTAATTATTACGGTAATAATAGAAAAAAACAATAATATATCGTCCACTTACACACAGCTTCATTTCGGCGAGGAGGGCGTCGGCGCTTGTCGGAAAATTGCATCCATTGCTTTCCTTATATATAGGCAACTGTTACCATCCATCCTCCCATAGATTCGTTGCCGGAGACCGCTAGATGTGTTCCAGCCCCCCAATCATATTCCTATGAAAGGTGAGAGGTCCTGTGGTACTGATGAGAGAGTTGGCGGTTTCTTTATTCCCTTGTCTCGTTTTTTATCCTTTCCATTTAGACTGAGATTGGAAGGAAAGTCTTGCCCTTTTGCTTATGACTGGAAGGCCTTTTAGCACCCGGAGACAGTCGTTTTTTATCGAATCGTTACAAATTGAGGGGTAACTGAATTCCATGTGTTCGCTTCGTGGAATGTATGGTATGGTGTGCAGAGGTGGGAGGGGATGGAAAAGAGAAAGAGAGAGTTTAACAAGTTAACTTATCTTCCACAGTTATGTCTTAATGTATTTGAGTAGGTCACTGAGTCCCTGGGTATATGGACCATGCTCTGAGCGAAATCAGGGAGGGCCTAATAACGTGTGCATTTATTTTTTTGTTTGTTTCAAGGTTTCATACCTTAAAGCGTCCTGCCATTGTATTTGTTTGGCTGCCAGATGAAATAGAAATTAAGGTAACTACCGCTTGTTGCTTTTACAAAATAGATATTTAGTTATGTGAAAGATTTGCATTCCCTATTAACATTTACGTGTACGTAATGTTATAAATTCCATGAATGAATCCTGGACAAGGAATGTGAAGAAACAATGTTGGAACAAAAGTGAATATGGGAAAAGGGGAATCTGACAGGTGATTCTGTAGGTTTCCTCTATAGGAAAGAAAAAATCACAGACTGGAGAGGTCAGAAGAATGGTGATTTACAGATTTTGGTTATTCAGGTCGCTAGAAAAGCATCTTGGAGAGGTTTCGTAATCTGTACTACTACGGCTACTCAGTAAAGAAAAATAGATAAATAAATTAATAAAATTCGATTACATAATTTTTTCTTCTGTTTCATCTCTACAATGGCTGTATGGAGTGGTGCTTCCTTATGTGGCTTGCTAATTTCTGTCCCATCCTTCATAGACTTAGGGTATTCGAAGCCATTAAGTTTAATGAATGATGCTGTCCAGTCCATGAGTAGGCATTCTTTTTTATATACCAGCATTATTATGGACACTCCTCCGTGAGCTGAAGGAGGAAGTCCCTTAAACACTCATGCCTCTTCTCACATCATTCTGTAGTAATCAGTTAAATCATTGGAATGCTTGGTTCTGTGTTTCTTCCCTTAGAATCCAAAGCTTTGACCTTCTCGCATCTGTTCTCGTTGATTCATATATCATCATCTCCAGTATTTCATGAGATGGGTCTGCCACTTCGTTAGGAAATAAGTGCAATTTCTTTTTTCGAGTCTGGGTAGGGATTTTGTATTAAATGAAAAATGAGGGATGTGATGGCCTGTTGGATGAGAAACGGCGGTAAATTCTCGCTAATTCGACCCCTTCTCATCCGGATTTTCTAATGATCCTGATAAATTTTGGATTCCCAGACAGTTTCGCAGGAAATTTGTGAAAATGTGTAAACAGAGATGTTTCACAAAATACTTTATGCAGTCAAATAAACATATGAAACTAATAACATACACAAATGTAATAGTGCGGATGTAATAATTAAACTATGAAAAAGAATTAAAACTGGTTGGGGTAAAAAAATGTAGTAAAGCAAAAAGGTATGTTCTCTCTCATTTGATCGATGTCTGTTTTAAAAAACATGTTACTTATTTTAGTAACTATACACATTACTGAAATTAACTGCATATAATACTCTATAGAAATACTCCATAGAAAAAATTAATGAAAACTTATTAAGATATTGTTGCAGCTTTGTGTAAATCTGATCAGGTGATATAGCCATATTTTTCATGGTGGTGTGAAAAGTATTAGAAGAATAATAAAATGATTTAATTAATACTTTTATTATATTAATAATCTTTGCAATATACACAGTAATTTCAGCATGGTATTCTATTTGGCATACAGTTACTTGGTAAATTTTCCTTAGATAATACATCCGTAGACGAGCTTTGTTGTATACTTAGAACTTCGTTGATGCGTTAGGTTGCTTATAGTTATGGATATGCTCAGATAAGAATGAAATTGATTAGAATACAACTTTAATCGTTATATTTTACTCGATGTTTCACAACTTGATATGCCTGGTTGGACTGTTGTTATGTAACTTGCTCTAATAAGTTTCAGTGACTTGTCATTCAGTAGAATAACCATGTCAGGAAATGAGATGCAATGACATGTTATATGTTATAGGATACAGTAATAAATGAAAATAATATTTGATGCAGTTAAAATTAATGAAATCTTACAGTTTAGTCAAATTAAATAGGCATGTTGTACCGTAGGTTTCTAGTCTCATTTTGTTTATTTTCTTTCAGCCGATTTATTTACTTGATTCTTGGTAGTTTGAAGTTTATTTCACATATGATTCATGTATAACTTCATTCTTTATTCAGTTAGATGTAATAATAGTTGTGTTTGGTTATAGTATTGAAAATTTATTGAAAGAAGTTCACAGTTGAGTTACATTATACTTTTAATGCATAGATGATTTTGGGTGAAACGAACGACATACTTTAAGCCGAGAATTATGGTGGCTTAGGCCGGCAATTTTCGCCGAATCCTGGCAATCAGGGAATTAAGGTGTCTCTTAAGATGTCAGATATTGAAGTTTTATAGCATATAGTTGTATCCACGTACACGTTATGCCTAAATATGTACTCAACTATACATAATATATATATATATATATATATATATATATATATATATATATATATATACACACACACAATATATGCATATATATCTGTTCTTTATATATATATATATATATATATATATATATATATATATATATATATATATATATATATATATATATATATATATATATATATATATATATATTATATATATATATATGATTATCGTAATTAAAATATATGTGAATTGCTTTAATCACTTGTCGAATATTTACATTTTTGAGTAAGGGGAAACATTTCATATCTATTTATGCTTATTCACATCCTTATTTATCACTGCTATGTAAGCACTCAGGGTGAATTGAAATGCCGCGTCGGTTTTAAACAGTGGTAATTTTTAAACAGAGAATATGACAGACAGGTTGCATTGCGTGATGTATTTATGGTGATAAAAGGTTCTCCCAGTTCATCACCAAACAAGGAAAACTCTAAGTTATGTAAACGTTTTTAAGAGGAATGCAATCACGAGAGTGATTTTGGATCTGTGAAATCATGTCGGTTTTTCATCTTATTAAAAATAAAAGTTGTGAGTCACTGTGTTGATGAATCTTACCCACCCTCTCAGGTAAGGATTAGGAGGATTAAATGACCCTCGAAAACAGGATCTGTTCACTCTCTTATTAATGGAAATGAATATCATGCTTCCTTAAGCAAGTTTGACTTAATTTCAGTTTTATTAATTTCTATATATATATATATATATATATATATATATATATATATATATATATATATATATATTTTTTTTTTTTTTTTTTTTTTTATTTGTTAAGAATTTGTTATTTTCTTTGCTCCTTTGTATCTTGTTTCGCAAAGTATTAATCATTTGTATGTCATTTCTCGTGCGCATTCATGGCGTTTTATGACTATTCCAAATGAAAATCTACACACAATAATAATAATAATAATAGAATGACTGATACGTAATTGCCCTGAAAGTTTAAATCTGAATTGCCTGAGCGATCCCAAACTGTATATTAACTAACCCAGTTATGTATTTCGAGCCACAATTTCCAAACTATTATATACATCTTGCGTCCGCATTCCTGGCAAAATCAGACCTTCCGCCTGCAAATTCGTGATCTGGGTAATGGTTTTGATGCGCATATTGGTGTTGCTGCAAATGCCTGAGGGCTTTGAAGCAAATTGGGGAAGGGCAGAGAAGGGATAACCGAGCTGCAGCGATGAAACAGATATCATCATCTGTGTTCCCTGTTGTATTCAAAGTGCCAAATAATTCCCGTTTTCCTTTTGCGATGAAGGCTGAAGGTCGGTTTGGTTTAATTTTAGTGTCCTTTATGTATTGCTTTGAGAATGGTTTCTCCCGTTTTCTTTACGTTCCGAAGCGAGACTTGGATTTACTTTGCAAATGGACATTCGCGATAGGGTTATATTGGATGATTTGTCTTTTGAGAACAACAAATAAATGGCATGTCCTGAGAGGATAATTGACCATTGACTACCAGGCATTTAAACAGATGAAGTAAAGTTGAAATTGAATAGAAGAGGGAAAACTTGATATGAAATGCCTGAATATTACTTCGAAAAGAAGTAAAATAGTATTCCCAGATAAACTTTTCAGATAAAAGCAAAAATAATGAAATGTAAAGAGGACAAATTAATTTGGGAGGAGCAACGGTAGGAAAGGTTAAGTTAGAATAGGAAAAAATGGATGAAGATTCACATAAAATTCGCCATTGGAGACTGGAAACAGAATGCATTGGGAATAAATAAAGTATGTATTAGATAAGAAGAAAGATAAGCCAAACTCAAGTAAAAAAAGTGTTCATGGTTTAATTTTAAATGCATATCAGTAAGCAGACTCACTGTAAAACTGTTAATATCACAAACTGTAACTGAATTAATGTAGCAGAAAAAAAAAACATTATAATAATAACGGAGATAGAAAACGAAAATAAATTTGGGGAATGAATTCAGCAACGGTAATTATAAGAGCTTGAAAACCCTTGGCAAGTGCATACCTCAAAGCTATGCATATTTTCATTCTGGGTCAGGTAATTTGTCTGCATCCTCAGATAACCTTACAGCTTCTCTTAATT
>NC_089760.1:28662500-28712500 GCF_040412425.1 Macrobrachium rosenbergii
ATATACGTGTCCATTTTTATGTAAGGTTAAGAGTGTCCTTTTTAAGATAGGGTAACCAAAGACTGATCTCCAAGGACATATCAGAGAAGAATATATTCTTTTCTAACTTCACGCTTTGCAATAGTTTTTTTGTTTTCTTGTTACACGATATATTCGTTGTGCATTTCAGTAGTTCTATACAAGAATATCATTGGTATTATGCTTACATTATCTTGCAACGAGCTGAAAGGCCACGTTTTGCCTTGTAAGGTTCCAGAAATTGATGATAATAATAATAATAATAATAATAATAATAATAATAATAATAATAATAATAATAATAAGATACATCTCGTGAGTACTTGAATCTTGCAGCAATAGCGAGAATACGGAAAAGAACTTGAGATTTCATGATTTTTCCGACTCTTACAAAAATGATCACTCAGAGCCTAAAAATAGATAAAACATGATTTTTCATGATTATGATGCAATTATTACAGAGATAATTCATGCAGTGGTTAATTGCAACTGGCATTTTAATGTTTTGTGTCATTTTACTGCGTTGATAATCAACTCTTGTATTTATTGTTCCTGTAATAATTGTATTAAAAGAATAATGTATTTTGCTATGTTTATTGCTAAGTCTTAAGTGATAGTGACTCTCAGTAAGTCGAAATGCGTTGAATAAACTATGAGGATATGATTTTCTTAGCTGCAGGGTAATAATAAAAACAAAATAATCATTTACATATGCATAAGAGACATGAATATTTATCGGTTTCAAAGATGTCAAGGCCATTGATTGTCCAACAGAGATTGCTTCGGCTTATCTAGTGATTAATAGTCCTGGAAGAAGTGATCATAATCCATATTAAATTTTAAGGAAGCCTTATAAATTTAGTGAATGAGAAAGGAATACAAAAAGATTACTTTTGTCTTTTGCCTTACAAAACGTAGGAACGTTACAAAATAATTGCTTGCATTATCACAGACCTCTCTCTCTCTCTCTCTCTCTCTCTCTCTCTCTCTCTCTCTCTCTCTCTCTCTCTCTCTCTCTCTCTCTCTCGTGTAGAGATGCCCCGATTTTGATCCCAAAAAGAGAAGGAACGAGACTAGGGCGTTTTCTTTAAAACCTTGTTAACCCCCGTTGACCCAACCAATAAATTACATACCTGGTTATTGGTTGACTGTTTTAGGTCCCAGTTAGAGGTAGAAAGAGTGGAGGAGAGAAAAAAAAGTAACGAGAGGAGAGAGCAAAAGAAAAAAAAAAAGCAACGAGTGATTGGTGAGTGTTTCTTCAAAATGTAGAGTAGCAAATCATATTTAAAAATGAATGGGCAAGACAAGGTAATATTGAACCCTGTGGTAGTGATAAATGCGGAAGTCAACGGCCCGTGCTTAAATTGGCTGTATTTCTTTCTATTTCATAGACTGAACTGCTCTGTCAGTTTTCCTCTTTTGCAGTTATTCTGTAGGAGAAACAGTTTCTCTGTAATTTTATTTTGCTTCAAGGGGCAGCCTGAAGTATTCGAAATGTCAAATATTTTTTTCCTTTCATATATTATAAGAAATGTTATCAAAGCAAGTATTTCTTTTAAAAAATTATTAAAGATACTTATGTTGCATTTTTCGTAATGAAAAATATAATTCTTAAAAATCTCCGAGATACTTATGTTCGTTAATTTCAAAGCTAAAAAATATTTATTACATATTTCTAAGGGCTTTTATTTTCTATTTTTATTTCAATAAAAAAGAAAAACGAGGGAAATGTTCCCAGTTAACACTTTTTTCTTTTGTATTAGGTGGCGGCAAAATGAAATTTCTCTTCAAAGGATTATACTTCTAATGCTACTGGAATTTACGTGATTTTTAAAATATTTATTTCTTTAACATACTACATTAAAGGTTTCTGTGTTCTGCTGAAATGTCATATTATAAATATCTTTATTATTAGCCAGTGTTTTCCAGTTATTAAACAGATTTTTGCTATTGTTAGGTTAAGATGAGCTGTATTATTATGGCCTCTGCTTGAGCAGTTCGAAAGACAAGAAGCTTTCTTGCTCTCATACGCGTTTGTCATCTGTCAGGCACGCTTCATGGTTATTATTTATTAAAATTCATAATTATTTTAGAGAAAACATCCTGACTTAATGTAAACTTCATAGAATAGACTTTCATGCATCTTCAGATTGCTTGTCAAGTTATTAGGTTGAAATGCATTAGAATTATCAAGTGTTAAAAGAATTCGATGCATTTGCTATCAGTTCAGGTTGATGAAAGAGAACGATAAAAATACAGGATCACATCAACTTTCGAACTATTAGCGCAACTAATTATTATATGGAATGACATTAGTATTTTTATGTGAGAAAAATACCTTCCGAGTAAGGAATGTTAATACATAGGTAAATTTATCCATGGCACAGAAGTCTTCTCGCAACTGAACAGAATATTAGCCTTCAAATCAACCGTAATATTCACCTTAAACTGAAACGATTTATTCTTATACTTGTTAAATATAATCATATTTATTGCAGGAACTAAAAGTTGTGTTACAGTGTTCCTTGATACTACTCCAACGAAAACAACTTCTATCTATTCCAGTGACCGTTTTGAAGCCTAATAAACATTTTCTACAAAAACCTACCAGAATCGATAAAGCCCCCCCATAGTTCAGTTCAGTTAGCACTTGAGAAAAAAATGTGTTCTCTGTTTGTCGTTTTAAACTACTGTAATGTTTTAGTCTTTTCTACTTTGTCTCGATTAAAAATAATCTTGGTTTTATCGTAATCCATTAACCTTAGATCATGATATATCGTAATCCATTAACCTTAGATCATGATATAAAGTTCATTAAGCTTCACACATTTCTTTTAATTTCGTTTGCTATTGACAGAAGTATGCATGAGGGTGTATGACTATTAGATATACGGTATATATATATATACACACATATATATATATATATATATATATATATATATATATATATATATATATATATATATATATATATATATATATATATATATATATATATATATATATATATATATATATATATATATATATATATATACAATGTACAGTATATATTATATAATATATATATAGATAATGCATGATCGTAGTATATTCCTGGCCAGCGTCTTGAAGCATGGCTTCATCTTCAGGGCTATAATATAAACTTTACAGGATTTCCAATAAATAAATATGACACATCAAAAAGCAGTAATATGAAATTTGGTTAAGTATATGTTAATCCACAGATATTTCTATTATTCGGTTCACTATACGTTGGAAATAACTCACACCCAAGGGAAATTGAATTCCGGCCGGGATTCAAAGACGAATGGTCAAGCCGACTGTCTCTCTGTAACCAAACCAAAGGCTCAGGTTCGAATCTTGGTAGAGTGAGATACACTTATTGGTTATATTACCCCTTGGGTGTAAGTTATTCCCAAGATACAGTGTATTCGATATATATTGTGTGTATATATTATACACACACACACACACACACACACACACATATATATATATATATATATATATATATATATATATATATATATATATATATATATATATATATACTGTTTATTTACTGTTTCTAAATGCCTTCTTATTCATTTCACTTTTTTCACGTAGCCCCAATCTTTATCTCCCAGTTTACTTCAAAATAATGATTTTAGGTTAACCTTCGCGCACATTTTCCAGAAAACATATATTCTGTTGTGTACGATACATGCTTATTGCAATTAAGACAGGACTCAGGAATGTGGGGTTAGTGGGAAGAGAAGATTCGCAGCGCTGCAATATCAGATCATCTTATCAAACCATTAGCCAAGACCGGTTTTAGCTCTTAGTTCAGGTATCTGGTAACATCGCCGTCCCCTCATTAACGCGGCAGGAGTTTGTTGCTGCTTTTGTTTTTGATTTAGCGCGTTGGTGCATGCAACTGTTTCTTTGTTAGACTAAAAGGAAAATAAATTTTTATGTCCGAAAAGGCCTCATTCACCCGACATCTGCCACTGGATGAAAGCGAGAGGATTCTCTTTGTCCAGCATGAACCAATTTTTGTTATGATCTGGTTTACCCCTGTGACGTCGAATGATAACGAAACCAAGGCGACACGCAAAAATCAGGTCAGTGGCAGCAAAGAGAATAAGGTCATTTTTTAGAATGTTTTATTTTATTTACTTTTCTCTGGACGAGTGTGTCTTGCTTTTAGGTTAACAGGTAGTAGAGATAGCAAATTGGTAAGCATTTTACCCAGCCAAATGTCAAACCGTTAGCTTCTGATAATTCAAGCTATAAATTTCAATGTCATTCATGTATAGTTGTTAAGCCCAGTCTTCCTGTCACAGAACCAGGTATATAAGACCAGGTTTGCTGTAATGCTTTGTTTATTGTGCATGTAACCGGTCTAAACGTTAGTGTTTGTGCTGACGAAATAAAGTTAGTGCGTGCAACGGATAGACTTACAGTGAATGAATTTTTAGCTCTTTTCCCAACGGTCAAGAAAACCATTTTGATAGACAAAGATTAGGTGACGCAGTCCCGTGCTACCATTAGCCGTCGCATTAGTGTTTTGGGAAGGAACTCGAGTTTAAGGGTGTTATACACTAGTCGAATTTTGAAAGTTAAGGGACAATAATTAGAGGATAAGAATGGGAGGGTTTGTTACGTTGTAATATTCAAAAGTTATTACGAAAGCTTTACAAATAACTTGTATGTTTATGTGATGAAAAATAACGGACCAGAAGTGTTTTATGATACAACTATTACTTGGAATTAAAAAAATCGGATGAAATTATTATGGCATGCATATACATATGATTACCTTGACCGGAACATAAATTTAGAGAATAGTGAATATTTGTTTAACTGTACGGACAAAACCCAGTTCAGTCATTTCGTAAAGAGTGAAAAACCAGTAAGGCTTCAGTACTACTTTCATCTTCGTAGAAGCAATCCAGTGATAGGAGAGACGTGTCAGCAGATCAGGTAATAAGAATGATAATGTGTCTATTATGTATGGGCAATCCTGTGATATCACTCTGATTATCAGTTGGCGAGAATTCAGGTGAAGGGTTTTTTTTTTTTCGAGCGACCGTCATTTTTCGTATCGACAGTTCTTACTTTTCAAGAGTGACAGTCCTTACAGTCAATTGCCTTCTTTGTCTTGCTCAGGTAGGACTTCTTTGAGCGTTCTTAGTCACAGGGAGAAATATAAATGCGAACAGACGGAGAAAGTTTGCGTGTATTTATGTAGATATATTGAAGGAAGTCTACCTTATTCGAGGATCGTAAGCTTTTGCTTCCGAAGTTAATTTCGTGGTTTGTCTCTTGTGACTCGCTGTATTTTAGATCGTGCTAAGGAGGTTTTCAATTTCTGTTTACCTATTTTCTTTGTAATTAGGAATATGTGAGACATTTTTGGTACGTCCCTTTTCCAACGATTCTGTTTCAGGTGCCTACGATTCTATCCCCATTTTATGATGTACGACATCGAGAAGTCACCAAAATGGAGTTAAGAATGGAGTTTGTTAGAACAATGTCAAACCATTGATTTGTTTAAGGAGAAAAAACGGGACAATTTGACCATATGTGAGGGAAAAGTAAAAGGGCTGCCAGTGCAGTTAAGATAGATAAAAGCTGATTTTGTCTATGATGACAGACGAAGTGCAAGAAAAAGGTAGTGCTAGTTGTGCTAGGAAGTCCGTGGCCGAAAGAAAAAATTGACTGGATTGCATGGGTAAAACTGAGTGTTACAAGGAATGTTGTGATAATAAGTGTCTGTGATCCAAGAATCAATAAGATTCAGACTCAAGAGGTACCTGGGAAAATCGGAATTTAGAGCCTCATTGAAACTCGTTACTACCCGGTCTGATTGATGAATATTCAATAATGACTTTCCAGGTGTCTTGTTTTTCGTGTTTTGGGACCCTTCAGGCACTTTCCCCAAGCAATTTCATAATTTGCTGACCATGATACTTATCTCTCGTTGTTTAACTCTGCCCCATCCTCATTTTTAAAGTCTTGTAGCCACTTTGCATTCGCCTTCCATTACCAACCATAGTATTCGACCCCCCTCCATATCAACCACATGATATACTTTTCCTTGTAAGCAGCTAATGGCATTACGTGTACTTTGTGGTTGAACGGAAAACGTTGAGGTTTACCACTGGTATCGCATTATTCTGCTGATCGTAAAAAGCATCTTGAGGTTTGCCTCTGTTTTTAATGTAACAGACAGTTTTTGTGAGCTTTTTCCTGCATACTTGCTGGGTGGAAGTGTGGCAGTGGTCACTGACGTTTCTTTTATAGGAAGCCACCCATTGATTGGGAAGCAGCTGATTGTTGAATTTTCTGTGTATGTGTGTATATATATAATATATATATATATATATATATATATATATATATATATATATATATATATATATATATATATATATATATATATATATATATATATATATATATATATACATACATACATACATACTGTATGCACACATAGTGTGTGTATATATATATATATATATATATATATATATATATATATATATATATATATATATATATACATATACATACACACAGTGCAAGTGAAAAGGGAATTTGCTGGTCTTGAGAAGCACATCCGTTAGAGTAGGACCCGAAAGCAAAGAAGCGAGCATTCATCTGTAATCTCTAGTATGAGCGTTCAGACTGAAATGGAAGTATTGTGTTGTGAAAGAAATGACTCGTGAAACTTAACAATCCTGTGCAAACTAGTGCAAAAAATAATTAGTCCTTTTGAATTGAGATACTTGTGAAAAATACATATATATTTTTTTTGGTGGGGATGTTAATGAATTGCCAATTTATGGTAACCCAGATCCAACGAATAAGTTTTATAAAAGGATAAAAAAGGATGTACACGTGATCCCAGTTTATACCTACTAAAGTTCGTCCGTGTTAATAATCTTTGGTTCTGACCATAGTTGTTGTGACATGATTTTATAGTGTGAAAACGTCTTAATTATTCTTTCTCATTTCAGGTACGTGATTGTGGGATAACTCTCGTTTATTGTAAGTGACAGCATGCTTTTTCATGCAGTAGTTTTAGTAGCTGTAGAAATTACACACTGAAAGTTAAGGCAACCCGAGTGCAAGATGACAGAAAATGTGACCGTTTCTGAACTTATGATCCTGAGATGTTTCCAGTTGAGGTATAAGGTGCGTTAGGAGCCGAGCAAGGAATCTAGAATTTCGAAGCCAATGGTAAGACATAGGAATAAATGAAAGGCTGCATTGCGCACAACTGCACAAGGTATGTGTGCTGCTTGGTCACCTCAGCATGACTGGATTGTCCCTTTTGCAAACCGAGACCATGCCCGTTGTGATTTTTGTGGTGAAGAATCCGGAAAGATCTGTTTCTGTCCAGACCCTTTTTATGTTTAACATCATTGAAAAATTAAAATTACAGTTCTGGACATTGCAAAAGTATTCAAAAGTTTGCTTCACCTCTCTTTAACTACGATCCGTTTCTCATATTAGCAGGGTTAAAAGATTCTCGAAATCATTATAAACAGACATACAGAAGAGGGCAGCCGTTTCACACACCGTTTGTGAAGTTATGGGCACTGAAATCAAGAGCTTGTGCTGGCACAGTATCCGCTTAATCTTGCAACAAACTTTTGTCAAGTATATCGAATACCGTTTGTATATTCTATTATTCAGTGAATTCACCAGAATTGCTGCGTGGTATCAGCACTGAAAAGGGATGGAGGGGAAAAATTAAACAAGAATTAATTAATGTCGAATCAGCGTTAGTATTCTGTATATATATATATATATATATATATATATATATATATATATATATATATATATATATATACATATATACATACATATGTGTGTGTGTGCGCGCGCATGTGTGTCAGTGTGTAACGTTGGAGTACTCAACGTTGTCTGGACATAGTGACTAATATTGCATTATTCCTTTTGTTAGTGAGTTGAAGAAATAGCGTTGAGCAAAGTTAGCAGTTGTCGAGTGACTAGCAACCTTTATTAATGTGTCCGTCTGTAAAATAACTCCTCTGGATTAAATATCATTACGGAGTTAATTATTCTTAGGGGGTTAAATATCCTCATGGAGTTGAATATCGTCACGGGATTCGTCAAAAGCCGCAATCAGAAACACGGTCGCCACAGGGCTTGCTTTTCGATCAGTGAAGTTATGCAACATTATTGAATGCCAGTCGCCGTCTACACAAAGGACGAAAATTCTAACTTTTCTTTCTTTTAATGTGGCCTCCTTTTATTCTTAACCCCCTGTGCTTGTTGTGAACCCTTGCAACTCACACTTAGGGGTCCTTCCATGTCATTCCAGTTTTTGACTTCTTAATGAGTCATATAGATTTTCCAAGAAACTGTCGTTTCGTCGTCTCCTTTTGTAAAGTTATGGACAGAAAAATCAAAACGAATGGCACCATTCTGTAGTTACTTAATAGGGGCTCAGTGGAGTATTTTCTTTTAGCCTTAGCCTTGCAATTATTTCACCGTGGACATTAGTATATTATGGGCTATACACTGAGAGTTATTACTGTCGTATCAGGTGAATGTAAAGAGGAATTAAGAGGGATAAGCCTTAATTAATCGCTCTCCCGTCCTTCAAAAGAAAAAAAATTACTGAAACCTGCAACAGGGTATAATTGTTTGGAGTTATGTAGCACTAGGTCATAATATATCTTGCAGACCATCAGAGTATGTATTAATAGTTGTGCAGGTGTCCAGTATTTGCCTGGAAGCTTTGAAAATGTTCTAAAACCTCCTTTTTTTTTACGTACAATAAATGAATGTAAATCCCAGAAATGTTTATTATCTGGCGATCCAGCATGCCATAAACAGGTTCCCGGATAAACCTGTTTTCAGTGACCATTAACCGTATCATCGCAGATACCTGTCCGCCCCTTCTTCGGAATCAGACTCGTTAGACAGTGAACAGTTTTTTTTTGTATGGAAATATGAAAATTATTTTTATCTACTGTTTGCCAGGAAATGTGGAAAAGCATTTAAAGAGTGAGGTTTCATTTAATATATATATATATATATATATATATATATATATATATATATATATATATATATATATATATATATATATATATACTGTACATACATACACATACATATGAACAAAATGCTTTCTGGGGTCCAAGACAATTGTTATTGTGACATCATTTTAGTGTAATAATCATGCTTATAATCGGTCCTCTGCAGGGGCTAAAAAAGGAAATCGTTGGGTAAGAAAGACATTTTATATAATTGAAAGCCTACTTGATCTTTCTTACACTTGATGCTGGGATCTTCAAACGATTGAACGTGAAAATAACAATTTGTTACGCCCTCTGTCCATGTTTGTGTAGCAAGTGGGTTATGGTAACCTAGTTGTAATTGAAACGTTATTGGGATTAAAGCTTGCGTTGTTTTCCGATGTGCATTAACATTCGAAAAAAAATATTTAGATCCGACACTTTCTCTCATTAATTGCCTTCTAATGGAAAGTGCAAGAATCAATTCAGATTCTTTTTTTTCATTTAGTTGTTGGTTATGTGTTTGTGAGTGTTTCTGAAAGAATAACGTTTCCTCTCAAGAGAAAATGTGTGACTGCTTGATTTACAAAACAATTAAGAGATAACTCAAGTGTTTGCAAATGTTGAATACATTGAAATTAAGTATATATATATATATATATATATATATATATATATATATATATATATATATATATATATATATATATATATATATATATTATATATATATATATATATATATATATATATATATATATATATATATATATATATATATATATATATATATATATATATATAGGAGAGAGAGAGAGAAACTCGACACAGTTTCTTCCAATTTTTATAATTTTTAAAATTCGAGCCAAAATTTCCAGAATTTTTCAGGCACTGCCACAGGGCTTCGATGCAAGACCAGTTCTGAAGTTCTAATTTTATCTCCTGCTCCTAAGTTTTGAAGACGTTTTGCTATTTTTGTTTACAAAAATGAAAGTGCGACCTCACAAAACTCTTAGACCAAGGTTACGAAAATTTTAAAGTGAAGAAAGGAAGAAAAATAGACTTGTTCTTTCACTGATTCGGATGACCTGTACTCTTTGTGTCTCCATCTGTAGTAGCCATTTATCCTTATATTTACAGGTAGGACATCTTCCGAACTTTGAGTCTAGCAACTTGGCAATTTCTAGCATCATTTTTTTTTTTATTTTATCGTGATTGTGAGCTACCCGTTGGTTGCTCTGGCCAATCTCTTGTTGTTGTTTCTTTAGGCCCAGTCGTCCTTCAGCGTTGTTCAGGATCCTTGTGGTATTTCCACACCTAGGTAACCTTTATATACGTACATATCAATACATTCAGATATGCGGTTGTATAATGAAAAAAAAAACTATATACGAAGGAACTATGTAAATCTTTTTATAAACTTTTAGGAGTCTGTGTTGGGCTAGTTTGAACTGTAGTTTTGTTAGTTAAGGTTTCTCATCATAATTATATGTTATAGATGGTTTATGTTGTAGATTTTCTTACTCGGGGTTGCGTGCATTGTTCTTCAGAATGGGTATGAATACTTTTGATGTTGTTTTGAATCTCCAAGGTTGTAATTGTATTTGGGGTTCTATGTTTAATGTATAGAAATTAGAATGGGCGTGGTCATATTTTTTTTGTCAATAAACTTTTACTACAATGCTTCTATCCATATAATTTTTATAAAATGCAATAGGGAGACCCGTATTAAAGCAATACCCTAGAAGAATTGTTGTTTTGGCACAGATAATTAGAAACTTAATGAAGTCGAAGACATTGCCACATGAGAGCACATTTTCCGGAATCTTTTAACATGACTAGGTACCAGGTAGCTAAATGTTGATTTAAAAATGTAGTACCTCATGTTCTTTAAAGCGGTGTTACAAGAGCAATATGGTTCTTTGTTCCAATGGTCCCATCTCTCTCTGCGCCCTTGTGCGAAGTTTGGCAGTGAGATGCTAAAAGTTATCAGATATGCTCCTGTGATACGGTTTTAAGATGTAGGTAGAGACATATTGCGCGAATCTTAATTCCATTCACGCAGAAGGCCAAAAGAGCAGATGAAGCGTATCTAAGCGTTCGCAGAACAGGAAGACAACGTTCATTCTAGACGGAAATATAAACATACACGGAAACAAAATATGAAACTGAATTCAATTTGTTCGTGTTGTTACCTGATGCTAAAATCTGTAGCATTGTCTTTTTGTTTTCTTTTACGCTGCAGCATCAGTGTTTCATGCCTCAAAGTCTACTGGTTTTTGTTCCTCACATACCTGAAAAACGCCAGTGGGTACCACTTCATGATACTGATCTCTTTGCTGGGTCATGCACGAGTGCTCGCTTATTACCCGTTAAATTGTTGAAATTTAGATCGACAAGATTATAGCTAGTTTAGGAAATCACTCTGTCTCGATGTTTATAATATGATTTATCACTGAAAGCATAATTCATGAGTGGTATCTCGGGTTAGGAGGGAAATCAGTTAGTGGTTTGAAATTATAATGGTGTGTGTGAGAGAGAGAGAGAGAGAGAGAGAGAGAGAGAGAGAGAGAGAGAGAGAGAGAGAGAGAGAGAGAGAGAGAGAGAACTAGGTTGAAACGGTTTTGTGCCCGTAAAAGGCTACGTTTCCTAATCTTGAAGTCTTTCGAGGTATTGTTAAACACTTTCGTTTTCAGATGCATTTCCTAGAAGGCCTTAAAATGCTCCAACGTTTTCGTATAAATGGAATTACTTTTTAATCTTATTTATGTTGGTGTTTTTATTTAATTATGTATCTACTAAACGTTGGAATCAGTAGTTGTAATATTTGCCTTGTATTTTATTGTACCCTACTGGATCTTTCGGTTTTATTGTGCTCTAATACTAGCAAAAGTGCTGACCAAACTCAACATTGTTCTTCTTAACTTGGTCAAAAAACAATCATCAATGCTACCTCACTCACACACTCTCATCCTTAGCACACACACACACACACACACACACACACATATATATGTGTGTGTGTGTGTGTGTGTGTGTGTGTGTGTGTATATGTATATATATATATATAGTAAAAAAGTGTGTATATTCACCCCATTTTCTCCAACTTTTTGCTGGTATCTTTCCATCATTGCACACTTTTTATTGTTCATTGTTCTATCCGTTCTTTCTAATTGTTGTGAGTAGCAAAGTAGGCCAAGGATCAGAACTTTCACCTGTTACCTTCTGAATACTCAGCCCAAGAACCAGGTACTGGGATTTTGGGTGAAGTCCAAATTAGAAAAAAATAATAATAATTTTTTGTCTTAAATTGGCAAGCTGCCTGTTTAACTAGCTCTTATCTTTTGCGTCGCTGGGGATGCTGACTGTCTTGTAAGTTGCATCTTTATTATAAAAATGTTGTCTCGGCTGAGTGAAGGTAATCCCCACAAAGCGCCCCCCCCACCCGTTTTCTTTACCCGTTTTCTTTAAAAAAAAATTTAACTCGGTTCTTGTCAAGCAGGAGAAAAGAAAAAGAATCATGACTATATATATATATATATATATATATATATATATATATATATATATATATATATATATATATATATATATATATATATATTATATATATATAATATACACTTTGATGATGTCACCTCTCTGGATATGTGCGATTTTCTTCGGTATAGGGCCCGTCTTTCAAAAAGACCAGTAATCAACCCTTGCCTTGTATTGCCGATTGCTCAGTATTTTGGTGGAATAACAATAGGATATTGCAAATTATTATGTGCGCCTGTATTATCTATTTTTAGATATATACTGAAAACTTGTCTTTGTTTAGTTTGTAAGCAGAGGCTTTTAAATACCCAATTAGGGCTTTTAAATCATTTTGATGCTTTGGACAACTTTGCAAAACAACGGCCAGTAATTAGGAAAGCGAGATAATAAAAAAAAGGAGCATTTAGATACAATTTATCTGTGCATTCAGTTCGTACATTTATTTTTGTTTTGTTCATTGATTACTTTATTTTTGTTGCTTTACGTATTACCACATTTCTTGAAGTTTTATCAAGTTTCGATGTATCCTATATGACAAGTTAAGGTTAAGCCAGTAGATTAAGAATTTTCTATGTAATTTCGCTAAGGTAAATAGAACCCGGGAACGATTTTTGGAAGTGTAAGAGGTGGACCGATTTAAGCACGTTCTTATAAACGCCATTGTGCCCCTGTCGATATGCGTAATGAATTATATCACTGGTAATCGCATCCTGTGTGGATAAGTGCATTGCGCTAGCATTTTCTTTCCCATATCATTACAGAAAATCAGAAAGGTTACAACTTCTGGAGCCGCCACCCACACACACAAACACAAACACCCCTCTCCCGTCTAAAGTGTGTGTTTGTGGGTCTGTGCATGTGTGTGTGTGTGAGTATGGGCAGAGGTGCAATGTACAATACGAGAAAGAGAGAGTGGAAGGGGGGCAATGGTAAAAGTCAGTCTATTCAGTCTTAAAAGGGTTTATGAACAAGACGTTTTGGTGTGGCTGACATACATGTTGCAGTAAAGCAAATCGTATTGGATTTTACTTGGATTTATGTCTGATTTTCTATTAGTAAACGATAGTTGATTGCGGCCATAGAGAGTTTATAAAACGAACACAAATCATTGACATAATTATATTTGTTGGATGATTCCATGGTTCTCCTGTCACACGAACTCTTTAAAAATGCAAATGTTCACGTTCTGTATTCCAAACCTAGATTTGCCAATCTCTTTCCATTTAGACTATTTAAATTTATAGCTATTAGTCTTGGTTTCTTACAGCAAATACATTTTTTTTTTATTTATTCACCACCTGATGTCATTCAGATTTGTATTTCTTTAAAGAGTATTCCAGTATATACACTGTTCTGAATGTATGAAAATACTATTGATTCTTTTGGTTGAAGTATTCTTGTTTTCTTACTTATTTCTCTTCCCACATTTCAATTTCCATCTTTCTCCCCTGACCAAGTGTAATCCCCAAAGACTGCCTTTCTAAAATGGCTATTATTCAGGGACTGTTCCTCCCTCTTTCTTCCCCAAGCATTCAAATTTTCCAACTTCTGAGCTCAGCCATTTTCTTTATATCACGACGCAGGAACCAGGGACCTCCTTTGGCTCTCGTATTTGATATTCCTTTGGCCACTTTACGCTTTTTTCCTCACCAGCTTTCGTCCAGTATGACTAAACTCAAATCGCGTTACGTGTGAACTCGTCCTTCTAGCTCTATCTGTAATGTTATTCTCGTTGTTTATGAATCTGAGCCCTAATAACGCCCCCCCCCCTCATTACGTAAGGAAGAAAGTTCAGATGTGCATATCCGAAATCAGGCCCTGGTCAATGTAAGAGAAGTGTGTGTGTGTAATTGAAGTTTCGTTAGGTGAACAAATAAAAGGACATACGGTAAATTATACCGGAACTAAAGAGAATGGTCGAAGATATATTCTCTTCACCATCTTACCTTTTAGGTTATTTTTCATTCACAGGGTTTGGATGAATGCAAGATTGTGAGGTTAGAAAATTCATTCTTTAAAAAAATTCAGTATAACTTAGCCTATTTCAGATTTCCCTTTGAACCATAGTAATTCTTTCCCAAATAATATAGCCATTAACAATAATGATAAATTAATTATATGGAAAACATTCTTCCCAATAGCTGTTCTTCTGCAGGGGTACTTCATAAAGTAAATATATGGCAGACTTGAATAATATATGAGCATAAATAATGCCTTTGAACTGTCTCTGATTAAATGCCAGAGTCTTATCTTTGAGTTGGAGCTTTTGCTAATGCGCACACCGGTATTCATGAGCTTGGTGGATGGCTAGATGTTAAGTCTGTTTTTCTGGCCAGTTCATGAGGATGTATGCACATTAGGGGGTTCACTTGGGAGAACGTCAAGACAAAAAAAAAAAAAAAAAAAAACTTAGACTTGCACGATGCTGGTATCTTATTTATTTATTTATTTATTTTTTCTCTCAGCCTTGCTAGGTTGGTGTATCCAAGTCTGGATCCGGGCTGCAACCCGTCTCCTGTTGTTTTAAAGCTTTAATCACTTTCCCAATTACCCTTGTTGTGGAAAGCAGCCTACTTTCTGGAACAACCCCAGTTCGAGATTTGTGCATCCGATGAGCTCCATGTTCCTCATAAGAAGCTCCGGGTTCACTCATAGCGCTCTCAGGATGGATGATAGGTACTACTTGCTCTTCAGATTACTATAGCCTTTGTTTCCAAAGGCTATGGAATTTCAGTAGCTTTTCTCTGCTTTCCTCCTTTACAAATATGTCCCCCATGGCAATGCTACATTATCAGATATGCTCTCTGAGTTAGTTTACTAACCGATTAGGTCTGATCTTCGAGCCTGTATCACATATGGTAAGTGATTTCATCATAGACACAGCACTTTTTCTGGTATGTGGTTGTACTGCTTGTTTGTAATTGGTGGGACATTTTATTTGCAGTTCATCCAGAGCAGTAAGCTCTTCGTTGGGTGAGTCGGTAGAGCTGCGGACTGTCACTCGATGGGCCGGAGTTCGAGTCCCCGGCCGGCTGATGAAGAGTCAGAGGAATTTATTTCTGGTGATAGAAATTCATTTCTCGCTATAATGTGGTTCGGATTCCACAATAAGCTGTAGGTCCTGTTGCTAAGTAACCAATTGGTTCTAAGCCACGTAAAATAAGTCTAATCCTTCGGGCCAGCCCTAGGAGAGCTGTTAATCAGCTCAGTGGTCTGGTAAAACTAAGGTATACTTAACATCCAGAGCAGTGCCTTGCAGCTGTGCTTACCTTCCCTTCTGATCATTGTAAGTTAATGCTGGACATTTATGTGGTTGATGGCCACAATGTTATTATTATTATTATATTATTGAGCAAAAATTCTTGGGGCACAACCATAACCAGCTAATGTGTGAAAAAAGCTTTACTGATGAAAAGGTTTCAGTATATATAATTTGTAATAAATAACAGTCAGGCAGACACCAGGCCGTGTAGACAAGTGTACCTTCAAAAGAATTGAAGAATCATGCTACGAAATGGGTAACTGAAGTTTTATTTAGAAACACTTGTGCCTTTGTAGCGATCAACATATTAAGAAAAAATGGGGCATTGGAACATTTTAATTGAAAAAAAATAGAAATTATGCATATTAAAAACAAGGAATGAAACCTTTTGGTGGTTTGTAAAAGCACTTGGCTTTACACGATCCGAGATTCCTAGTAATTCTCTTCTTTGGCATGGACCTCGACTTAGAGGGAATATCAGTTGAATGGGTGGTGTTTCCAGAAGTCCAAACCAGGACTCTAGTACCTTTTGATGCATTCGCATACGTACGGGCCCCCTGAGGCAAACCTTGCACTGTCATAAGGCCAGCTCAATTTTAACCCAATTATCGATTGGTCACATTGTTCATCTTAAGTTCAAGGTACAAGCATCGACTTTCTTTTCCTTACCTCTTACTAAGTGGTATTTATTTTTTACGACATTCGCCACACCTTTCGTATCGCCTTCTTAGTTGATCTTGAAACAATTAAGGTCTTAATCCAAAAGGGTTTTTATGACTGAATATTTACACGCTGTGTCGGGTGTCCCTCTCAGCATTTCATTGACTGCTTAGCACAGTGGTTGTAAAATTTATTTTCAATTTTTTTTTTTTTTTACCTAAAACAATAATTCCTCTGAGTGGCAAAAGAGGTCAAGATTATGAGTGGTAAATAATCATTATAAATGCGCAGAGCATTGAATGGCTGTTAATTGTTCAAAGAGTAAGCGTCTTTGTTGCACCACATTGCTTTTGCAGTATTCTTGAATCATATAACAGGAACCTAGAAATCTCACCAGATTTTGCATGGAGTGAAAACTACCCTCAACAACAAGACAACCGGCTGACAACACATATACAAGTCACATAATTTTGTATTAAGATATAGTTTTTTCATTTGAAGTATAGTTTTTGATAATGTATAAGTAACTGACAAGGATGATACATACTTAAAGGAAAACAGAAAAGCTGTCACTAAGATAATGCATATCTTCTTAAGGAAAATCACGTCGTAAGTTGCCTTGTCCATTAAGTTTATAATTTGGAATTTGTTGGATTGGGAGAGGAAATTGTTGAATAATATATAACAAGGCTTATCAGAGTTTATTGTTTTATTTTCCTTTTCATTTTGTAAGCATACGGTTAAAACATTAAGCTTATAGAGTCTTAGTCGTGATTGTTCGCAGTGTGAAGAAGCAGGTTATGGCCAAAGTTCAAAAGACCTGCAACTTTCATAATGTTGCATCATAGGAAAATGTGGAAGCAGAATGATAACTAATTGTCATTTTTATATAAAATATTATCTAAAAGCTTTTCTGCGTTATAAGTCACATGCAATGACCTATTCTCGATTTTTCTTTATAAAAATTGCTGCCATCTATTCTGCGTTTTGTAAAGGAACAACTCACATCTATGACTCCTCCCACAAAACTTAAAACTCCACCCACATATGATTAACTCCTCCCATTAACTCCACCTCTTATAACTAAGCGCCTCCTCATTTGCTCAATCACCTTGAGTGGAATTGTTGTCGTGAATATACAGACTTACTGAACACGCTACCTGCAACGAAAATTTACCATGTCATTCGACTCCGTTCAAGTCCAGGTAAATTATTCGGTTTCCTTTCATTTGAGACACTTGATCTCTCTCTCTCTCTCTCTCTCTCTCTCTCTCTCTCTCTCTCTCTCTCTCTCTCTCTTGCTTCTCGTTATCGATACATGCAACGATTTGAAGTAATTGATTAATGTTTTGCGTATTTTTCAAGAGTACCGGTTAAACACAGAATAAACCATTGGAAATCACTATTAATATTATTACAGTATTTTTTCTCATGTTCACTTGTATCAATCTTGCAGACATACTGTCATTCGCTCATCACATTTTGTCTTATTGTGCCGCATTGTAACCCTTTCATGCACCAGACCCTTTCACGTTGCTGTTTTGCATTGCCAACCCAATCATCATTTGGCTCCTCAGTGTCATATCAAAAGCTCAGTATCGAACTGTAGTGAATACGAAAAACCCCAAATTAGAGGAAGAAAGTATATTGGTATATAGAATAGAGGTGTCTCGTCGCTTGATCAGTATGGATATATATATATATATATATATATATATATATATATATATATATATATATATATATATATATATATATATATATATATATATATATATATATATATATATATATATATTTGCTTATAAACTTTAATTGAAAATATACTTTTATTTATCTTCGTTGCCCTGTTTGCCAACCAGCAGTCTTTACATATTTAGAATCCCAGGTTAGTGCACCAAGAAACAAGGCAAAAAAACAAAGAGAAGGATAGTGCAAATTACTTGCCATTCAGATCCAGATTTCCGCCTTCTTTCATTTTACAAAGACAAAAATATCCAAATGGCAAACGAATTGCGACCGCGGGAATGATAATACCGCAAGAGTGGCACTTTCCGCGTCTTGTCGTAAATGAATTAAGGGTGTGGTTCTTCCACCTGTGTCTTGAGATTGGTAAATTGCTTCCAGTAAACAAGCCGTGCATTAAGCGGTGTAGTAACTTGCTTTTGCAATCAGGGTTTTATTTCTTTCCTGAGAATCGGGATCTTGGAAAGTTAATTGCCAATTACCCTTTGCAGTGAAGGTTCTATTCTTTTCTGAGAATCAAGATTTTCAAGGAATGTTACCACATCAAATTTTCTGGCCTTTCATATTATGTACTGCTCCATTTACCTGACTAAGACATCTTGATTTTCTGATGCAGACTTTTGCTTTAAATCTGAAAGCATTTTATTTATTTTTCCTCCCGTTTGTTTCCTTTTTATCCCTTTGTTCCTCGGCCACTAGTTTTAATGTGCTTTTTAACCCCAGGATGCAACGTAATTCAGTTATCTGTCTTCTCCCACTCATTTCTGCATGGTCTTTGGCGTAGTGGAGTCTTATTTGTCATCCATAACTCCATTTGTACTTCCTTTAATAAGCTCAGTGGTCTGGTAAAACTAAGGTGCACTTAACTTTTCCTTTAATATGTATAAGGCCAATATTTCAATGGTTTCCGTTTTCATGACCCCAACCCTTGAAAGTAGCTACGGTTACAGTGTCCCTAAGGAAATACTTAAAGTAGAGTTTAAAGTTTCTTCTATGTTGCTGTAGAAACAAATTTAACACCCGCCCGTTTATTCTGAGACCGTATGAAAATATATCAAGCAACGAGTGCGGCAAAGTATCTGTAAAATAAATTTCACTTTAGACGCAAGAGGAACCCTCGACGCTTCTTTAAGAATTGTCGGTGAGCGAAAATTTCCTACCAGATCAACGATAAACATTACTCAAGGTAAAAGTTGTAAAACTCAGTGATAATTACCAAATCACTAAACAGCTTCACCATATGTTACTGATTCTTGTACAAAATATATACGACCATTTCAGTGGCACTAGACTTTTTTTTTACCCGCAAGTGTATTTAATACCACATGATGAAAAAAATTGTGCTTTTTCCAGAGGGATGGATTTACGAACACGACGTTATTACTAGAGTGAATATAACTCAAGGTTTCACAATATCGTCCTTGTCTCTTGTCAGTAAGTGTTATTAAACAAAGAATATAATGTGAAAAAATACCCTTTCTCATTGCAGCACTCACACAGTTACGGTTACAGTCAAACTGTTAAATTTAACAACATTCGAACCAAAGAATATTAGAAAAAATTCTGTCAAAGTACACCAAATCGGATGCATTTACAAAGATGATATTAAAATATAAATGAGATACTGTGGAATGCTATAGGACAAGCAACTGGTTTAACTGGTTGGATTGTGCCAACAATATCTTTACAAAGACAATTTCTTCCTAAATGAATAAACACAAGCCAGCTGAATAGAAGCTTTGCATTACTTTTATACAAGTAACCAAGCGTATTTAGTAGAATCCTAATGTACAGATTGGACTACATATAATTATCCAGGTGAATCCTCAATAACTGAAATTAACGAACTGCGACTTCTTGCAATAAAGCACTGGAGCTCAGAGGTTGAGATTTTACCTATTCACCTGAGTATATTGGTTGGCAGTCATGACTTCTGAGTAATGTCGTCACTTTGCCGTCTTATAAATTCCGTTAGCAACGTCCGGTTATACAGTAATAACAATGATTGATTTCACTGATATCTAGGGACTGAAATATGGGTACTCTTAGCCCTTTATTCCTGACAGATATTCTATACACACTGAATACTGAACTTCAGTTACACATGTGGAAAACAAGCCCAATCTGATCGAAGCCTGTCAATGCCACCTCTAAATTTTGATGAGTGTCATAGATGAGGAACCGAAAGTGTGCAGCAAATATGTTCTCACCTGAGTGAAGCTTCCCCGGTGGGTGGCAGACAGCCTCACTGCTGGGAATCTTCGTTTAGAAGAATGCCCACTAGATCAGTGGTACCTTTAGTAACTTCACCACAGAGGCATTCTTTCTTTACCTGGTTCTTGAGTTTTAGTTTAGTGTAGATTTCAGTTACTGCTGTCTCTTTTATGAAAACCTAAATGGGGAGGTCCATAGACTTTTCTTTGATTGACCTACTGTGAATGAGGTCATTGTGTTAGACTTTCATTGAGGACAGGAGCTCTCTTTGCCAGTTCCTCAAGATAGCTAACATTTCCACTGGACCATCGTCAGTCGGCAGTGTTCAGCGTTGTTATTAGTGTGGTGTTTCGAAAGGTCTTGAGGTTAGTCTTTTTAGCTTAGTTGAACGATTGATCCTGCTACTGAAGTGGTCCGCTTGAGTTCAATCACTTCTTTCAGCTACCCCTGTGAAGAGAGACAGCGTAGATTCTGGAGAGGAGATTTGGACAGGACTGTTAACTAAAGTAGAACACTTGATATCTGAGTTGGGAAAACCAGTCCCATATACAGCATTTGTTCAAGTTAAAATAAGCCACCATAAGCGAAAAAGAACCTGAAAATCTGTCACTGAAACGGAAGGGGAGATAAAGCAGGAACTGAAAATGAAAAACATTTACCATAATTGTTTAAGAATAACATTAATTTTTCACGTAACAAATGAGAGAGAGAGAGAGAGAGACTGAAGGAGCAGAAAATATCCACTACTGTAGTGTAGCTAAAAATTAAAAAAAAAACTCTCCCTCTGTCATGTGATGCAAGATGTGACTACTGGTATTCTTAGCGTAATTCACCTTAACATCCAATCATAGATAACCTTGCAGTCCAGTGTGTCTAATGTCCATTGCCTTCACCCTTTTTTCTTTTTTTTTCCCAACCGGAGTCGCGAAAATTTATGGCTGGTTCACCAGGTGTTGCGCACTGTCACTTACTTTTGCTGCATCCATTTTTTTCCTGAGCCAAACTTGGCTTTCAAAGAGAAAGAGAACGTGGTCGTTGATGTTACATCACTTATCTAATAAAGAAGAGTGAACAAAAATACCTAACTTGGAGAGAGAGAGAGAGAGAGAGAGAGAGTGAAAGCATCGAATATTTTTCATCTAGCAGAGACTGAATTCTGACCAGTATTGGAGTGAGTAACGAAGTTTTATTTTTTTGTCCAATTAGAAGAGCGAGGGAATTGCGAGCATCACTTATATTTTTAAACCAGGCTGTAGGAAGAGATAAAGAGTGAGATTTACGGATTCTTCTTAGCAGAATTTCATGCTCTTAGCTTTATCAAGCGCGAAGTTTCTTTAATATAATTAAAATGATAGAAACTGCACCTTATTCCCCTTCTCTGTTGGGTCCTCGTTCACCTCAGGCTCATAACTCATGCTACGGTTTTTTGAATATTGATTTGGGGCTGAGGTTTCTGGGTCCATACATCTTCTATCATGCATTGGTGGTCACGTATCTAAATGTTTTTGGCAAGAAGAGATAAGAGAGAGGTTCGGAAAAATAGGCAGGTGATGTTGACAAAGCCATGTTTTTAAGGAATGGTACGAGCGTTAAGGTAGCCCACAGAATTATAAATGAAATGTTCAGGGGTGAAGAAGAAATAGAGGAAAATGCCTTGCAAAAGGAATGATGTGCCAGTAACAACAGGATAAGAAGACAGTGAGTAAGAAATATGAGGAGGATACTCTCATTGATATATCAGTGCTGAGGAAGCTCTGAAAATACCAATAAATGAGTAAACGATTTTTAAAGGGGAATCAACAGAAAATAAACATAGAAGATGTAAAACTTTGGGTTATGAAGGAATCACCGCAGAGATGATTTTTAGCTAGGAAATGACTTGACACCTCATATACTGTACTGTACTAACGAGACTGGTTGGCAGAACGTACACAAAGGAAAGCAAAGCATGGTACCAAAGAAAGGTGGCTCGAATAAATGTGGTGTCATGAAAGGCATTGCACTTCTGTCGGTTATGATGAAAATATGTTGTATGCATATTCTCAGTAGGTTGGAGAAAGCAACTGACAACATTTTTAGAGGTGGGAAAGCTGGCTTTAAAAACGGCATTGAGTAACTTATATCACCTATCTCTTATTTTTAGGTAGTGGCAACTTTAACTCCTATTCACAGAAGTTCCAACATCCATTTATTGTATTCTCGCGTTTTCTTCCAAAATTAGCATCTCACAATACCCAATTTAACCTCCCCAGCTTAGTTTATTACTATAAAAGTTCATATAAAGTTATTCTAACGCACATTTCTTTGAGCAGATTTATAATACCAAAAAGAACTTCGAACTAAGACTGAGAAGAAAGTGAATTCAGTCAAGTGATATAGAGAGAGATGAAATAGCCATAATATTTTTTTCACAATGAGGTAGAGAATAAACGATGTTTCACTCCTGCTGTTCTTGTCGTCAGTAGGCAAAAACCTTTCAGGCGGCGGTAAATGAACTGTAACGTAATGTTATTTATTTACAGAGAAGCTTTTGTGATTTGAAAAATATAACCATTTGTTCTCTTTCGATCTACTTTATGGCGTTTAATGATTCCCTCTCGTTCATCCGAGGGTGAAGCTTATGTGAGGGGTTCGAGGAAGTTCCCGTGAATTTTTCCCCGGTGTGTGTGTGTGTGTGTGTGTGTGTGTGTGTGTGTGTGTGTGTGCTGTTAGGGAAGCGACTCTCACTTTTTTTTTCCCCCGTAATGGGAGTTTTTCAGACACGCCAACTCGGTATTTAATCTTCTCGTTCGGCTGGATACATGAACTTTCATGTGAAAGAGCTACTTCGCAGAAGACTTTGGTAAAATTACTTTTGAAAACATTTAGCCTTGGCTGTTTGTTTATTTGGTGGTGGGGGAAGGGGTGTTATTAGGGCAGTACTAAGTCGTTCCTTTCTTCAAGCCAGTTTAGAATATTCTTGTCAGTTCGACCAATTTTCCATACAAGTTACTTTTTGTATGAATCCCTCTTCCTGTCAGACAGCCGTGTAGCACCCGTCAAGACGCCACATCTTGAGCCTATTTTCCCTGAATTTCAGTGCTTTGATCTTTAAGTAGTCCTCTTCCAAATGTTTTCCTTCCTCTGCAAAAGCCTCAGAGCATTACGAAAGCTGTTAAAAGTCACTTGTAAAGCAAAACCAGTCATCATTCGCTTCACTAACAAAAAGGGTGTATAGTCATCTTGATAGTGAGCGAAAGACCCATTAAAGTCATTCCAAGAGTGCAGATTTTAAAGACCTCAAGTTAACGACCTGATGCTTTATGTTGGAAAACATTTCTCTGATGTTGCTGCGGTGTTCCTTTATGCAGTTCTTAGCTGTATCTTGTTCAGAAATGGTAAACGAAGGTTTTCTTCCCGTTGAAGGGCTGTCCTCGGGTACTCTGCAAAGTCCATAACATTTCAACCTTTGTCTTGTCTTGCATTGTGTCTTTTATGTGATTGGCACGTGAATTTTTCTTTTTGCTAAAGTTGAGTCGTAAACCATTATATGGCACATATTAAGCTCTCTTTCTTCATTCTTGGATCGTTTTCTTATCGTGATTATGGATACATGAATATTCCTTTTAGTTTAATTTTAACTTTGTACAGTTCCTTCCAAAATTTCCATTTTCACTGTAATATCTAAGAATCTCTTTACTCTAATCCGTCCATAGAGTAAGGCAATTGTATAAACTTGATCCATTATACTTGTGACTTTACCAGACTTGCTGCCGATTGTACCATATGGCTAAGCTTGTATGGAATTTGCAATAAATCTTGAGTATTTTACGAGTGACGATGTTCCTCTTTGATACGATCTTGTGGAGGGCATGAGTGCGTTTTAACAATGCTCTAAATAAGAAAATAAAAGTTGTGTTTAACTTTGCGTGCTGTTAACAGAATATCTTATTTGCTGATCCATTAGAACCGGATTCATTAACGAAATCTGAAAAGAGATCATTTCCAAACATTTCGAAACAGATGATCCACGATCGTTCGAGGTTGGAATTAAATTTGACCGTTCTCCGTGATGACCATTAAGATTATCAGTAAAAAATTAGCATCTTTTGTGATATGAATTATTCGTCGACCTTTTTAAGTCCTTGGCTGGAATAATGGACACCTTTCTAAAATAATTTTCTCCTTTTGCCTCATCATAGATGTGAATATGATAGGGGTTAGTGAATACAAAAGAGACTCATTTTTCCATCTCTGCATGCTAAGAACTCTTATCGTAAACTCGCGCCATGTATCACAAGTTTGGCGGAAAATAAGTCTGCGTGGCCAAGTCCTTGTCACTGCAATAAATATCCGGACGCCGAAATGTCTGTGTGTGTGTGTGTATGTGTGTGTGTTCTATGTTTTCCCTTTTTTTTTTTGCAAGTTTCTCGTTTGCAAAGTTTGTTTTATTTTATTTGCATTTATATGGTTCTTCTCAAAGAAAGAAATCATACCCAACGTTTGTCTTATTTTGATTAAATACTGAAGAAATTCTCTCTCTCTCTCTCTCTCTCTCTCTCTCTCTCTCTCTCTGGAAATGCCGGAAGAATTTGTATTATCTTCTGTTTCCCTTCCATATCTAGCTCGTATTTATATACATGTTGTCTGTACTCTGTGTCATTCTGATTTAATTTTTCTTTGTATTCCCTGTAGTTATATCTATATTTAATTTTTGAAGCTAGTCCACCTATTTCTGATGTTTAATATTAAAAGTTCATGAAAAGTTACCGCTGCATAAACGTCCTTAAGAAGCTATTTATGATCCTGAGGATGTATGCTAAAGAAGTATGAGAGAGAGAGAGAGAGAGAGAGAGAGAGAGAGAGAGAGAGAGAGAGAGAGAGAGAGAGAGAGAGAGAGAGAGAGGCGGGGGGAGAGGGAGGGGAAGCAATCTCTTGAAATCCCTAGGAGCGGTTTCATCCCGGTGGTATCATGATTTCTTAATTTTTATTTATCTCTCCTCTTTCTTCCACCATCCCAGCTACGAAATGAGAGTCAAGCAACAACCAGGTACTTAATTTCTCTGCTTTGGTCAACAGAGTAAGTCTCATAACACTCCTTTATCTGTCTGATTCAGGGATCTATCGGATGTCTATTACCTTGTAAAATAATCACGCTTCCATTTGCACTGCGAGACCATGGGAGAGAGATGGGAGAGAGAGAGAGAGAGAGAGAGAGAGAGAGAGAGAGAGAGAGAGAGAGAGAGAGAGAGATTGGGGTGAAGTTATATTTCTTACCGAATAAAGGGAAACAACATAGATCATATTTTTTAAGCAGAAGAGAGAGAGAGAGAGAGAGAGAGAGAGAGAGCGAAAATTTTCCTTTGCTGTTTCTGTCCTCCTGCGGGCAAAAGCCTTCTTTCAGGCGACGGTAAATGAACCGTAACGTAAAGTTATTTATTTGCAGAAGCTTTTGTGATTTGGAAAATATAACTATTTGTTCTCTTTCGATCTACGTTATGGCGCTTAATGGTTCCTTCGTTCATCCGATGATGAAGATTATGTGATGTTTCGAGGAAGTTCCCGTGAATTTTTCTCTGATGCGTGTGCAGTTATGGAACAGGCTATATATATATATATATATATATATATATATATATATATATATATATATATATATATATATATATATATATATATATATATATATATATATATATATATATATAGTATATATATATATATATATATATATATATATATATATATATATATATATATATATATATATAGATTTATATATATATATAATGTATGTATGTATATATATACATTTGTTTGTGTGTGTGTTTGTGTATTTGGAAATAGGAGTTTTTACATACCACACGTTACATAATATTAATTTTGGACACGATAAGTCGTTTACTTACGTGTAAAATGTCTTTCTGGCGAAGACTTGGTTGAATTTGTTAGGGCAACATTTATTCTTGCCTGTCTAGAAAAAATTATTGTTGCAAAAAGTGTTTATATTGTTTTTTTCCGTTTTGTTACTGGCATGTATGTGTCTAGTTAATACATTAGTGTGCCATCCCTGTACGTTGTTCCTACTTAACTCTCTTTCAAATATTTTCTTCCGGTGGTAGTTACCTCATCTCTTCATTCCCTCTTTAGTAGGATTGTATCAAAGGCAACTCTTCAAGTAGACTGCCTCCCCCTAACTCTTCCACCCCATTCCTACCCCATAGGTAGCCTTGCTATTTATTTTATGCAAGTACTGTTCCTCTGCTTAGGGCGAGTCTTTCAGTGTCTGCGTAACCAAACAGTTTAATAGGATAGAGATGATAGGCTCATGCTTGGCTACTGGCCAATGATACGGTGGACAATAATCTTGCCTTATAGATTATTCTTTGGATACATTCATTTCGATTTCCTCACCCAGAAGCTACGCAGTTATCAGGCATTTTATGATGACCTACTGATTTCCGTGTTACTCTTAACATTTATTGAGAATGGGAACTTTCCAGAAACAATTAAGATAAGAGACTTTTCCGACATTTTTGGGCGCTTGACACCCTTAGTTATGTTCAGTTTCTGTCCTTTAGTACCAGGCTTTGGAATCATGCTTCAGTTTATTATGTTTCAAAATCGTTTGTTTTTCAAGAGGTATTTTCTATCTTTCCAGTGGTTGAATTCCGCTTATCCATCTGTCCTCTTTTTTTTTTCTGGTCTGGTCTACATTTGAGCTTCAAGGTAAGGGTCCGCCAGAATTTGCTAGGTTATACATAGGATTGATTTGATTTTTATTTTGTCAAGAGTTAATGTCAATCAATCGCTGATATGTGCTGGACACCTTACAGTAATGTCAAGTTCTTGGACGTACTAGATACCCTTCCTTAAATTTCAAAATACAAACAACTTACAACCTTTGGATTCAGGGCCGAACCGACTGGTATGAGACAGAAATCTGCTTCCCGTAGAGATTGCAAAACGCACACATACTCATACACATACGCACACTCACACACACACAGAATCTAGGAGGTAATGGCTGCAATCTTTCAATAGCACTAACAGGAAATTCTGCAGCCGATGCCTCAAAAGATTCAGTGCCGCTCGAAAGATGTTTAACCTCACTTGAACAACTCGACGCCGGGAGAGCAAAACCGAAGCAGGGGGTGAAAGTCTTTCATCACTCTCTTCACTATCAAAGAAAGACGCCTCTTCTTTTTGATAGTGAGAGAAAGAACCATTAAAAGTTTTTAAGAGCGCAGATTGTAAAGAATTCCTCCAGTTAACGACCTGCTGCTGTGCCCTGCGAAGTTTCTCTCGTCTTATCGTTACATTCTCCTCTTTCACTTTCTCTGTATGTATTTTCTTGGTTTTCATTCTCCATATTTATTGGTCTTATCGTAACGAATACCTGAAAGTTTCCTTTTAGCTTAAGTATATCCCTGGAACATTCTTTGGAATGTAATTCATACTTTTTTGTTTTCTGGTTTGTATAGATTTTCTTCTTGGACTTCGGCTTCCCTTGACTTACATTGAGATTACTTTTGCCTTCGCCACCAGTTTTCCTCATCTTGAGGTCGCTACACGAACAAGTCCTCCTGCGTAATTTTGCACACTGGCGAAAAATTATATCAAGTGCCAGAGTGTGCTAGACCTAACTGAGTTGAAGTCTTGCGGAATTATATCAAGATGCCAGAAAATATGATCTTATGTAACCGCCATCTATTTTGGTTTATCTAGTGAGGAAGATGCTGCTGCAATAGTTTGTTCTTCAGCTGCAATATCTAATCTTTTATGATGTTCCAATGTATTTATTTCTGATTGAAGTCAGATTTTATTGATCCATTGAATCCACTGACTTTTGCTGTGAGCCATGACTTATTGTACGAGAATATTAAGGTTTTAATCTTTTGCTGGTAAGGTTTCTGAATTTTCCTCCTCCTTCCTTTTTACGTACTTTAAATTTAAGCCTTTCTTTTGGCGTGTGCTAGGCAAAAGCATTAGGTTGCTCCTCCCAGTAGCCTGTACACTTGAATGAAAAGAAAGCTTAATTCAAAACCTTTTCAGTTTTATCAATAGCGTAAATCAGAAAGGTAATGCCAGTGCTTCCTTTTGTGCAATATCAGTGAAGGTACGAGTGACGCCAATGCCTGTCATGAAATATCGGTAATGAGCTCTGACAATTAAATTCATATTCAAAATGTGAAACACGCTCACAATTCACATTGCAATTCAGTTCAACCATTCAAATGCTGAAGCCTTTAGAATGATCTAAAAAGGCACATGAATTTAAAATGCCTGGTAAAACTATGAGTTAACATTGTTTTATTGGAAATGTTATTAGGACTGTTAGTGCTCAATTCTGTGACCGTTTCTCGCCTGCTACTGCCAAGCTTTTGGAAATCTCTCTCTATTCTTATTTCCTCTATTTCCCCAGTTTCCTTCGAAGAGGCGAGCCAATAACTTCCCTGGGATTTAAGACCCGCGCCCCAGTCTTTTATTTTTATTCATGTTTTGAAAGGGTCTTGGCTAAGGAAGACCAATGCTTTGCTCGAGCATTTGTATTTTGCCTAATGATTTAGCAGACTGCTTTTCTTTAAAAAAAAAAAGGTGTCTTTATTAAAACTTTATTATTACATAGCCTTTGTGACATAACATTTAAAAGGAGTATTGTAAATACTTGCTAAAGAGCGAAGATATCGATGTGAAATATGACCATATCAGCGTGAATATTGTGCAATCAAATACACAGTACACAACGTCATCCGTGTATTGATTAAATATAGGTAGATAAACGAATATTGTACCGTGATTGTCACAATGGGTTCAAGGAAAATTCGACTGAATGCATGAATGTAAATGATATGCTATGAGACTAGATTGAATTGTACCGTCACCAGAAACGAGAATATACTCGAAAGTAGAGCACAGCCGCATCCACATAGAGAGAGAGAGAGAGAGAGAGAGAGAGAGAGAGAGAGAGAGAGAGAGAGAGAGAGAACCAACGGGGAAAATGAAACGTAGTTCATAATGTAAGCAATAATATGAGATTTGTTAGAGATGAACTGTCACCAGAAGTTAGAAGGAAATTGGAAATGAGAGATATTGGTACCTAAAGGAGAGAGAGAGAGAGAGAGAGAGAGAGAGAGAGAGAGAGAGAGAGAGAGAGAAATGCAGTACTCTGCAACCAAAACGATGGGCAAGGGGGAAAGTGCATTTCGCGAAAGGGGAAAAAAGGGTGAGTGAGAGGGAAAAAGGGAAAGGAAGATTGTTAGAATCTGTGTACAGAAGGGGAGAGGCCAATATTAAGTCCATAGTTACCAATATACATGCAAACGCCTACGGACACGCACACGGAAGGCTTTCACACATATGGGCACGATGAAAAAGAAATAGGTATCGGCATGTTTATTCACTGAAAGGAGAGAATTTATAAATTCATTGGAAGCTTAGAAAAAAGAATATTTATTCAAGGAAAGGAAAGATGAAATATTTTATTATTCACGTTCATTCCTTACCAAAAGGCACTCAAACCCCTACGGGAACGTACAAAATTCCGTCAATCAAACACTCAGAGAGAGAGAGAGAGAGAGAGAGAGAGAGAGAGAGAGAGAGAGTTCCCTTAATCCGTACAGGGAGTAATGTATATTAAGCAGCTGCAACTCGATGATTTACAAAAAGAAAAAAAGTATCTAAAGCAAACTTTGCTCCGGAATGATGATCCTTTCCCCAGGAGAGAGCCAGAAACGAATCCATTCCAGGTCACAGCACTGAGGCTCCCTCTGAAACCGAGGTCTGGAACGACTCGCTGAAAGGCGCTAATTTATTCATTAATTTCAAATGACACTTATCAGATGGAAATGGTGCATCTTTTCACCCAATATCAAGGGTACCCGCCATTTTTTTTCTCTCATTTTCGGGCAATACTCTTTTCGTCTTAATGCTCTTTAACTTTAGGAGAGTTTTATTCTGTGGAGATATTTTTAACCTTTTGAGCTAAAAACAGTTTAATTGCATTTCTGCCTCGTTGCCATTATTTTATCTGGGGAAAATAAAATCCTTGGTGTACAAATATATAAGTTTTATTGTTCAGTGTTAATCTGTTATTGATACTTACCATATATGTATAATTAAGTAGGTAGAACACTTGGTTTACGGGGTTTTTATTATTTTTATCTATTGTACACACGAATATTAATGAACAAATAGATAACAAACGTATATACTGTATATGTATATACTGTGCATATATATATATATATGTGTGTGTGTGTGTGTGTGTGTGTATGTATTGCACAGTTTTTGCATAAATTTACAAAAGACTGAATGCATTGTCTATTTCCTTAATTTTCTACTGAGGTACCTCCTAGTCTCCGTAATGGACACTTCCATTGACTTTTGGGACAACGTTTTGTTCTGCTCAGCGTTGGTCAGTTGGAAGTCATCTGTGATTGTAAAGAACTTCCAACCTTTACAATGACTTACTTGGCCTCTCTGGCCTAATTGTGGCCTATTGCCTCTTACAATAAAGGCCTGAAGTCATTTATAAAGCAACCTTGTTAAAATAGGTTCCCAAAATCTCACTAGATTATTTTCCTTTCGCGTTCAGTTATATGGTGTTTTCAGTGACTAGAAAATCTTCTCTCATATTGCGGAACTTTGTTTTATGAATAGTGTCAATGGCTTCGTCTTTAGTTTTGCTTCATCCTTATTGAACGTATTGAAATGGGTAGGTTTCATAAAATGGAAATATCTAGAGTTCTTAACGTTCCTGTTTCCTATTTCGTACACTTGCCGTTAAGAGAGCGTCGTTGATTTCCTTCAACGAGTTAATGGAAAAAATATAGAATTTATACTTCTTGTGGCTAGTGGCCTTCTTCAAGTCTATGAGCTCTCGTAATTTTTAGAGATATGGATCTTCTACTATTTCCTTGTACAGGGAAAGTTTTTACGAAGACTTCACGACGCTTACCGTACAATTGGAGAGTGTAGAGAATAATTATTAACAATAACTACACAAACTGGCCAAAAAGTGTTCGTGTTTGTTCATTACTTACAAAGCACATATTGCAAAATGTAACGGTGTTCATTAATGAACTAGAAACGCAATCAATCACAATTGATGCACATGGTGACGATCTCCACCTAACTGTCCAAAGAAGATGCTGGACACAAAGAACAATCAGAAATACACATCACTTGTGAGATCCTTTGATCTGGCTCATTCATACATTAGTAATTAACATCCACTTCCGATTTGCTCACTCGTGCACTGCTGAATATCATCCACTGATGGCATTCTCGTCCAGGTCATTTTAGGTAATTATCAGTTTGCTTGATAAAAGAAACGCTGATGACGAGGGAAATCCGGTGGTGGCGTCAGGTATCGCGTGGATCCAATTTCCCTCTCTTTCTCTCTCATGCTATTTGCATTGTTTTATGTATATATATATATATATATATATATATATATATATATATATATATATATATATATATATATATATATATATATATATATATATATATATATCACACATTACCACAGGTGAAAAATAAGAAACAGGGTGTAGGTCTGACCGGTTTCGACTTTATTTCAAGCCATTGACGAAGGACTGATACAGAGTGTGAGAAGTCACAAATATATATACTACAAGAACAGTACTGACGAACATACACAACCGTTAGAGGCTCCATATCTCAACTCAGGCCGGTGTCGAGGTAGGAGTGGCCTTTAAAACTCATTTGGCTAAAAATCACAATAGACTCTCAGGGGACATTGCTGATAAACAGACCATACCCCACCTCAGATCCACACCTGACAGGTGTCATGGAGGCGGGTTTGGAAACTCATTAACATTACTACCCCGTACTGTGTTTACAAATATGATAATCCTATTTTCATACATCTCTGCTGCCTACCTTAAAGTTTAAACAATTTACAAATTTCTTTTGATATTAAAGGATCAAGTTTATACATCCCTTGACTGATATTCATATTATGGTTGTAACTTTCTTTTATGAAGCTAGATTCAATGATGTTCCTTTCCAGTGCATTATTAGAATATACAATCCTTTTGCCCCTTTCCCAGTTGATAGCATGATTGTTCTCACTAACATGTACAAATATACCACTGTTCCTTGTGCATATCTCACACATTTCTTATGTTGTTCAATTCTTTTTCCAGTGCTTTCCAGGTTTGGCCAATATAAAAGTTGTCACAAGACTTACACGAATTTTATATACACACCTTTACTATTGTCTGGGGAGTTCTTGATAAGTACATTTTTCATTGTTGTATTGTTCTTAAATGCGACATTAACACCAAAATTCTTAAGAAGATGAGGATATCTTTCATACTATTATTATAAGGCAGAACAAGCAAATTTTTTGTGTTGTAAGGTTCTTTCTGGTTTTGATACATAGTCTTTTTGCCACTTCAAATGCACTGTTTAATACACTATCAGGATATTTCAATTTTTGCCTGCATTCCTAATCTTATCTATTTCATCATCAATATATTCAGGGCTACATACCCGTAATGCTCTTAAAAACATAGATGAAAACACTGACTTTTTAACCTTATTGCTTTGTCCAGAATAGAAATGCACATAGGAAGAAATATTAGTGGGTTTTCTATACACACTATATTTAAACCCACTACTATTTCTTCGTATGAGGACATCCAGAAACAGTAAGCACCCATCATTTTCCATTTCCATCGTGAATTTAATTGATGGTACTAATTGATTTAACTTAGCAAAAAGTTTTTACATCTTGGTTCCCTGGCCATACACAAATTATGTCGTCAACATACCTAAACCATGTTACATTTCATGGGATTATGTTGTTTAATATCTTCTTTTCAAAAAATTCCATATATAAGTTACTTAACACTGGGGATAGAGGTTTCCCATTGCCATACCAAAATTTTGTGAGTAAAATTTACCATTAAATTCAAATTTACAATCTTTTACACATAATTTAATCAGTTCAATCAAAGTACTTTTAGAAAATGGGATATCCAGCTGTGTGTTCTCTAACAATTCAGATAAAAACGCCATCAGATCATCTATTGGCACCTTTGTGAATAGTGATACAACATCAAAACTTACAAGCCTGGATTCACTATTAATCTCTACACTATTTAGTTTTATTTATCAGGTCCACATTATTCTTGATATTTGCATTTGAGATGGTACCTACTAATGGGTTGAGAATATCTACTAAGTACTTCGCTAGCTTGTATGATGCGGAACCAACTGAACTGATAATTGGCCTGGCAGGAAAGTTTGCTTTGTGAGTTTTTATTGTACCATACATGTATGGTAGCGATGGAGAGGTCACACACAACTTCTTTATAAGGCTTTCGTTACCTTTTAACAGGTTTTTCACTTTCTTATTGAAACCACTATTCACATTGTCTATCGGGTTCTTATTTAATTCTTTATATGTGTTATCATCACCTAAAAGATTTTGCATTTTTTCTATATATTCACTTTTATTTACAATTACAAGGGCGCCTGATTTATCTGCTTTTGTCATGTGTATATTTTTATCTTTTTCAGTTCATTAATAGCAACCATAAATCTTTTGGGGACGTTTGTGGTGTCTGATTTTTTCATACTTCCATAAATCACTCCCTTAACCATGTTCACTTCTTCATTCGTTAAATCACACTATTTTTCCAAATTACACAGTCCTTTAGTTATTTCCACACTGTTCCTTCCGCCAGGAGATAAAGCAAAGTTGATGATGAAATAGATAAGATTAGGAATGCAGGCAAAAAATTGAAATATCCTGATAGTGTATTAAACAGTGCATTTGAAGCGGCAAAAAAGACTATGTATCAAAACCAGAAAGAACCTTACAACACAAAAAATTTGCTTGTTCTGCCTTATAATAATAGTATGAAAGATATCCCTCATCTTCTTAAGAATTTTGGTGTTAATGTCGCATTTAAGAACAATACAACAATGAAAAATGTACTTATCAAGAACTCCCAGACAATATTAAAGGGTGTGTATATAAAATTCCGTGTAAGTCTTGTGACAACTTTTATATTGGCCAAACCGGGAAAGCACTGGAAAAAGAATTGAACAACATAAGAAATGTGTGAGATATGCACAAGGGAACAGTGGTATATTTGTACATGTTAGTGAGAACAATCATGCTATCAACTGGGAAGGGGGCAAAAGGATTGTATATTCTAATAATGCACTGGAAAGGAACATCATTGAATCTAGCTTCATAAAAGAAAGTTACAACCATAATATGAATATCAGTCAAGGGATGTATAAACTTGATCCTTTAATATCAAAAGAAATTTGTAAATTGTTTAAACTTTAAGGTAGGCAGTAGAGATGTATGAAAATAGGATTATCATATTTGTAAACACAGTACGGGGGTAGTAATGTTAATGAGTTTCCAAACTCCGCCTCCATGACACCTGTCAGGTGTGGATCTGAGGTGGGGTATGGTCTGTTTATCAGCAATGTCCCTGAGAGTCTATTGTGATTTTTAGCCAAATGAGTTTTAAAGGCCACTCCTACCTCGACACCGGCCTGAGTTGAGATATGGAGCCTCTAACGGTTGTGTATGTTCGTCAGTACTGTTCTTGTAGTATATATATTTGTGACTTCTCACACTCTGTATCAGTCCTTCGTCAATGGCTTGAAATAAAGTCGAAACCGGTCAGGACCTACACCCGTTTCTTATTTTTCACCTGTGGCAATGTGTGATAAATGAATCACGTACAAAAGTGATAATAATCATATATATATATATATATATATATATATATATATATATATATATATATATATATATATATATATATATATATATATATATATATATATATGTGTGTATATATATATATACACACATATACACAATACACACACACACACACACACACACCACACACACGCACGTACACACACACTTTTGTCATATGAAAGTCCAGGAATTTAAATACGTTCAGTAAACTTGAAGCAAAACAAAAAAAAAGCCATTGACACTAATCACTGAAACTAATTTACTAATAAACTAATATATATAAATATGTATATGAAAATGTGTGTATGTATATATATATATATATATATATATATATATATATATATATATATATATATATATATATATATATATATATATATATATATATATATATATATATATATATATATATATATATATATATATATATATATATATATATATATATATATAGAAATGATCAACACACACTCACGTGTGGAACTTCTGGCTCACATCAGGATCAGAAACCTGTGTCTTTCAAATGAAAGACCTGGGTTCACCTTGATGTGAGTCAGAAAATATATATATATATATATATATATATATATATATATATATATATATATATATATATATATATATATATATATATATATATATATATATATATATATATATATATATGTGTGTGTGTGTGTGTGTGTGTGTGTGTGTGTGTATATGTATATATATATATATATTGTGTGTGTATAAATGTATACCTTCGGTTGCTTAATGCTTTGCGTCTGTATTCCATTAATGATACAGTTATCCAGGTGTATATCTACAGAAGCCTCCGTTTTTCCCGTAGATACTTTCTTTCACTGCCTGTATCTTACCATTTCAATTAACTTTATTCTTCCCTCCCTCATTACAACTTGTTCTGTTCCAACCTTTCCTTGCTTCTGCACCGTATCAAATACCCTCCTTTATTGCGTTCATATCTGAACCGTATATTTTGTTCCTCGTACAGCAGAGAGAAATATTGTTATCCTTAGATTCTAAATTTTTCCCAGTGTGCCCAGATGAAAATGGTGAAATATTATCAAAATATTTTCGTACCTAAAAATATGTTTTGCAAGGTTGTATATTTTGGTGTCAAAAACCATTCTTCCTATAACTCTTAACTCAAATTTGCATCAATAAATATAATCGAAATTTAAAATGGTGATGTAATAATTGTTTAAGGGGATCACGCAGGGTGGTATGTTTTCCTAAGCCTTCTTGCTCCGTATGAGAAGGAATGGAGAATTTAAAGAAATTCACATGTATAGTGACGGCATTCGCAGCTCTCTCTCTCTCTCTCTCTCACACACACACACACACACACACACACACACACACACACACACACACACACACACACACACACACAGAGTAACTTCAACACACTGGTGTTAGATACTTAGAAACTTCCTTCTCTGGTTAAGCCATTTGCGTATTTTTTAAGGAACGTGAAAGAAGAAAAGACAGCTCGAACAAGGCAAATAATTCATTAAAACATCACTACAGCAAGTATGACTGTTTTAAGGATAGGCCTACATCATTCTCTCTCTAACATACACTCCACATACATACACGCACCGCACATATACATACACATACATACGCACCGCACACATACGTACACATACATATGTGTGTGTGTACACTGTGTGAATATCGGTTCTTCCCCCTTTGGAAGTTGAGGATTACTTCATCAAGGCACTCCACATTAATTGAGGCATTTATATAAAAAAATGATGTTAGGTCTGATTTCCCATTAGAGTTAAAATCTACTGCAATTGCTGAAATGTCTCATTGCATTTCATCTTGGCTCGTTTGGCAGGATATCTAAAGCTTTACTTGCCTGTTTCTCAATATGTACACTGGTTGATTGGTAATTTGTATGATTTGTACGGTAATCCATTATGACAGGGTACCCCAGCGCCAATGATGCACGAACATTCTTCTGTGGGTTATGATATTTAGAGCTCTATTTTTTAAGGCCTTTTCATCTTGTAACAATGATAATAATAGTGGTTTTTATTTTTGTTATATGCTGGTAGTCCCATTTTTCTTTATGTTTCCAGATTTTGATAATTTTAGTTTTCAACATTTCCGCATTTCCTTTGTCGATGCGTCAGTGAAGAAAAATACTTGTCACTTGGGTTGCAAGAATGTTTCAACCACGCATGATCACGATCACGAACTGAGGAGGTGATATTTTTATAACAGGGTCATCAAGATGATTGAATTTACATGTATACATCCCTAATTCATATTATGTATCTGTGTCCTGTTCTGGAAAGAATATCGTTGCTCTCTGATAAGAGCAATTTCTCGTTGTATTTCACATCTCTTTACCGAGCTCTCCAATTTGGCATTTCTTATAGACTGCAGCTTGCTTTCGCTTGCGTCTGCATATGACAGTAGCTGTTATTTTCCCTTTGACTAGAAGGACGCTGAGGCGTTTCGAAAATCTCCGTGAGGTCCTGACAAATGCACTGTTCCTCGTATCCTGTTCCTCGCTTTTTCTTTTTCATTTTCGTGATTGCCTCGCTTTTGTTTCGATTGCTTTGAGTGTATGTCTATCGTGATTTGTTTTTTATTGTTCGAGGGTAGTGGCACTCTCTCTCTCTCTCTCTCTCTCTCTCTCTCTCTCTCTCTCTCTCTCTCTCTCTCTCTCTCTCTCTCTCTCATGAGATTTTCCTTGTGGCACTAAGAAGGTAGCCAGTGCACGACCCCAAACGACGCCGGGAGAATGTTCCATTAATCAAATTAATGCCAAAACTTGATTGTATTCTTTTCTTCTACACATTAGTCAATTTAGCTCCCTGCTTTTGAGAGAGAGAAGCACTTAATCATAATGATCATTCGTCTTCGAAGAACCCCTGAAAGTTTCTTGGGGAACCTTTGCTATTAGCCAACAGGGCCCGCTCTTATTGCATCTCAACTGCATTTGATTGCATCTCATTTGCAAGTCTATGATGCTCCTCCACGCCGAAAGAAAGGAGAGGAGACCACCACCAAAAGGGCGTTTAAGCGTGGAGTTAAAAAAAGAAATGTAAAAAGAGATGATGAGACAGTAGATGGGAAGAGGCAGGGACAAGATGATAAGGAAGAAGAGGATGATGAGATGCCAGAAGAAAATGTCTCGGAGGAAGTTCCCGCATTCACAGTTTTTATTTTCCGCTTCGAACTTTTTTCTTTCTTTTTGTTAACGGGAAGGGATGTTAAGATAAAATCTGGCACGTATCTCTCTCTCTCTCTCTCTCTCTCTCTCTCTCTCTCTCTCTCTCTCTCTCTCTCTCTCTCTCTGCACATACTCTCGTTCACACAATAATTGATGTGTCGTTACTATGACTCCTTGATGAATCTCATGTTTCCCGGTTTCCACATAAAAAATGAGAAGAGGTGGTACGTCGGTATTCCACAAATGCTTATAAATAATGTATACACCCAATATACTCGGTTCTTACAGTTCCTTTTAAAAGAGGTTCTTTAGCCAGAGTGCCCTGTAGCGGCCTACTTCCCGGGAGATGGAGATTACGCATTATGCATAACAATGACGTCGAGGAAAAGGGTAAGAGCCGGGTAAATAGGGATGGTTATTTTTATTTAAATGTTAGGGAGAAAAGTGTTTCGAATGGCGAAAGAAAAGTCAAGTAAATGCCATGTTTTCTTTTGAATATCTGGGGACTGTGTTGGACGGAATCCTTGCGAGGATGAGGATAAAAGGAAATAAAGATGTTAAATATTTGAGACTTGCAGTGCTCAAAAGCCGCTGGCCGGCCATGAGATTCGTAAGCAAGAAGCAATAAAAACCGGCTGTTTAAAAACCAAAACTTCCAACAAATTATCTTCAGGGGAGATTTAGGGAGCCGGCAAACTTGACAGAGAGAAAGAATAGAAACAAAGAAAATAACCACGCAAGGACAAACAAACGCGCACACGCGCAATCTCAAAGACGGAGGAAAGACGAAATCACTGTAACATTGAAATAAAACGGGCAAAAGAATAAGGAACGAGACTCACTTTCCAGTCGACCACTTTCGTTATTACTCCTGAGACCTAACTTGAGGCTTTATGTTTTCTTTTTATTCCGATTTTTCCCCTTTCTAGACGGAACAAGACCTGGCATTTCATTTTTAATGCAAACTTTTATGACATGCACAACCACACACACACAGACACACACATATATATATATATATATATATATATATATATATATATATATATATATATATATATATATATATGTATATATATATATACATATAATTGTGTGTGTGTGTATATATATATATATATATATAAATATATAAACAAAATTAAGTGCGTTCATTTTTTCATTTTTTCTCAGAATTGCATATTTACATATACCTGCCATAGCATTTTTTTTTTTCCTTACAAATTTATATCTTGTCCATCAGCCAGATTACGATAGTCTGCATAGTTCTTCATTGGAGGGGTGGGTAGAGCTTTCGGCTGGCACCCTGTTGGCCCAGCGTTCGACTCTCCGAGCGGCCAATGAAGAATTAGAGGAATTTATTTCTGGTGATAGAAATTCATTTCTCGTTACAATGTGGTTCGGATTCCACAATAAGATGTAGGTCCCGTTGCTAGGTAACCAGTTGGTTCTTAGCCACGTAAAATAAATCTAATCCTTCGGGCCAGCCCTAGGAGAGCTGTTAACCAGCTCAGTGGTCTGGTTAAACTAAGATATACTTAACTTAACGATAGTCTGCTGCTCGAAAATAGGAGAAAATAGAAAAAAAAAAGTTGTCTAAATGTGCTTACGTAAGAACATGCGGAATTGAGAGGACAAGTCAGCGAAGACATAGCTTACTGGCAGAGGTAATCAAGTATTCATGTCCTTATTACAATAGAAGATTAACCCCACGTCAAGAAATTATCCATTTCTTCAATGAATTGATAATAATAATAGTAACAGTGGCCTTCTTTGAAAGTAACTTTGGAGGTCAAATGAGAAACCTACAAACCAAGGAAAATAACTCCAAAAGTACACACATAAGAAAAAGACATCCAGCTTTATAAAAATTTTTGAAGTCTTTAAGGATAGTAATATTGGCCTTCATTGAAAATAACTATGAAGGTCAAATGAGAAACCTACAAAAAAAAAAAAAGGCTCCGGAACCACACACAAAAAAAGACATCCACCTCTGTAAAAATTTAGGGAGTCTTCAAGGATAGTAGTATTGTCCTTCCTTGAAAATAACTATGAAGGTCAAATAAAAAACCTACAAACCAAAAAAAAAAAAAAAAAAATGACTCACCCTTTAAGGATAGTAGTATTGTCCTTCCTTGAAAATAACAAGGTCAAATAAGAAAAAGACATCCACCTTTGTAAAAATTTAGGGAATCGTTAAGGAGAAAAAGAAAACTTTCCAGTGGGAAACGAGCTGTTTACTTAAACGATGCATAAAGAACGACTGAGCTTCCATTATCTTAAATCAACGCTCCTGCTCCAGTTGCCGTTTTACTGAGTGGTTTTCGATGGCATGTATATAGATATGCCCTCTCGGCTCAGAAAATTCGATAAGTAGATAATCAGATAGATAAAAGGCGCCGGAATAAGATAAAGGCTTAGTTATGTTACGTGTTTCAGTTGAGTACGTAAAATTTCCGGTGATCATAGAAGAATAATACTTTCCTTCTTCTTCTTCTTCTTCTTCTTCTTCTTCTTCTTCTTCTTCTTCTTATTATTATTATTATTATTATTATTATTATTATTATTATTATTATTCACAGAAAAAGAACAAAGCGATATAAAAAAAAATTACAGTGACATCATCGACGCAAAATACTCAATGGAACATCGGAAGAGAATATTAACCTGAATCCGTGCATCAATCATCCGCACAAAAAATAACTCGGGTCTTATCGTGAGTTAAAAAAAAAAAGAGGGGGGCGGGGGGAGGAGGACAGGGAAGAGGCAATAAACGGAATCGCTCTCAGAAGATATACAGAAACTGACGCAAGATTCAGTCGGGCTGAAAAGAATGAAATTGATGCTAATGCGGCAGGGCATTGTTGGCAGCAAAATGAGACGTAAAATCTACGAATATATAACTATCGTTAGTGGGATGGGAAGCCCATTCTTCTTCTTCAGCTAATCATGTGCTGCTTTCATGCGCGAAGGGCCACGAAAGGACTCACTCTTGTAAGTACAGGTGCAGTGATACTACGACAGGCTCTGTTGCGTCATTTCTCTCTGCTACTACTTATACCAGATCCCTGAAGGAATGTTGCAAGATTTTAAATAATGTATTGCCTTCCGGGTGAAGTCGTTTGCTGGCCATTTTCCCATTGCTCTGCAAATGATCACAAAATTCGTTCTGTTTGGATTGAAGAGTAAGATTATGACTGAGACTTGAGTTTGATTTTTATGGTGTCAGATCGACAGGACATAGTACTTAATCACATCTGGGTTTTAACTATTAAATTTTTTGTTCTTTCATCAAATGTACAAAAACTTACTTGAAGTTGCACCAACATACAGTACTGTATGCTAAAACATTTTTTGTAGTTATAAATGATTATACCAATTTCATACATCATCTTACGTAATGCTGAGGGAATAGGATAGTAAGTGGTTAAGGGTAAGAATAATTAATACATTCTTATATTGAAATGTAAAATATGGAGTTGAATTTAATATGAGCCTTTGGAATGTTTGACTGCCTCGAGCCATATCCGACAATTATTATTATTATTATTATTATTATTATTATTATTATTATTATTATTATTATTATTATTATTATTCAAGATATGCCCATTCTCATGAACAGGCGAAAAGTCATTAACTTTCCCTAAAGAATAACACAGAGATAAAACATAAATAATACTAATCTCTCAATCAGTGGTAAAAACAAATACAAATGTGATATAAATGTAAAATTAACCTCACCGAGGTATTTAAAAACAAAATCTCTCTCCTTCGGGGAAAAAAATCTAAGACGAATCTCTGCCTTGTTTCAATTTAGGGTAAAAAAATGAAAGCGAAAAGTAAAATGGAACAACAGACTTACGTCGACGATTGTGGGAAGTTTTGGGGAAACTTTGGGGAAACTTAAATTTCAGGCCGAAATGGAAAGGGAAATCAAATAAATGTTTCTCGAAGTTAGCATAAAACAAGGCAATTCTCTCTCTGGAATGCAAATTTTTGCTTCTCTCTCCGGAAATGGTTTCCATCTTAAATTAAATGAGCAGCGCATATTTTCTTCTTGGTCTTGTTTTTTCGAAGTTGCTGTCCCTGCATAGCGCTAAGATCTGACTCGCACTTGTATGCAATGGTCAGATTTATTATCGATTATATTTCGGGAAGACAAGTTACAGAAGATGTAACGATGCACTCATACTCTCGCCATTAGCTCTTAATAATTGCGGCCTAAATATAGATAAAAGGGAATGATAATTTCTTTATTATGCAAAGGCTTAGAACTCGGATCTTTCCACCTAAGGATACGTCAGCAGGTGTGAAATCATTTATGCTGTCCAGAAGTCCTCATATATGGTAGCATAAAATGATAAATGCTCAAATGTTTTTACACCCTGTTGCCGTCCCCTAATGATTACGCCACCACGAGTATGCTCTGTCAAACCTTTCAGCCTCGTCCGAATCATACCCTGATTTTTTAGGAGACTTATGCCATGTCCAGCAAAATGCAGTTAGAGGACTCTGAGGAAATTCGTAATTTTATTGCAGCCAGGCGGAAACTCATATCACCCAAGATAAACGCCGCCTCTGCATCCCCAAAGTGCTGCATATGGAGATTTAAACCCTCCATTTATGTTGCTCAAGAAGAACTTGTAATACTGACCAGCATTCTGAAACACATTCCACCATCAACCGCACCATCTGCACAACACATTTCTGAATCCGACCACATCTCACAAAGGCACCGAAAACAGATACCCAGGCAGTGGGAGGAGGTCACCGCGGTTGCAACTGCGTAACCTAGGCCATCAAGTCAGTTGCATGGTTTGTGGCGCTAAGCCTCTGACGTGTCAGCGGCAAGAAACTGACCTGCGGAGGTTAAGCATGTAAATCACGTTAACGCTTTTTAGCTGCTTATGAAATTGACCAGCGTCTAAGTTATAGTCTAGGTGGGCAGTCCAGAGGTGCTAACCAGTTCTTGTATTGTGTTACGAACCACAGTCGGTTCGTCAGGTTCTATCAACAATTAGAGAGATGGACTGGAAAGACTGGCAATAGCCGAGACAACCACGGGGAAATGGGAACAACAAAACGAGCAAAATAACCTTAATACTAATTTATTAACATTACGCAACATGCGTAAAGTCTGGCATAAATCAATAAATAAATAAAATCAAATAACCAAAGAGTCAGTCAAATAAAGATATAGCAAAGTTAATTAAAAATAAAACACTACCATCAGAACAAAGCAAAGGTAATACTCACGCTACATCAAGAAAAACATTCCAGACAGCATAATGATTACAATTAGCATCAATTAACATAGTGGTATAACCAAAAATCCAAATAATGGTATAACCAAAAATCCAATTAACTGAAAAATCATTAAAGCAGCACAAATAATACAAATAATACACTGATAATACATAAAACATCTGTAATGATAATTAACAATCCTCCTACAGTGCAAAACATCTCCCCAGAGATGTCAAGACCACTAACAAGTGTCACAGAGGACCATCAAAGGTCATCGAGGATGACCATCAAACTACTGCCGTGAAATCGTCAAAACCGCCCCATAACGGCAAACAGGAACATCTCCATGAAACACAGACGTTCACGCAGAGTCGATGCGACAGCCAATTGCTGTCCCAGAGGAATGCCTCCTCTCCACTGATGACTCGGGTTAGTCATCAACTCATCCTCGAACTTGAAGTCGAACTTCACATCCTCGAAACTATAGAGGCCCACAGGTAACAACTGCCTGTCCATGCTGCTATGCTGTCTGGACCCTGACTCTATGATTACCCAGACTTGACTGTCGCTACCAAAGCGAAGACAACAGACGTAAACTCTGTATACAGAAAAATAATCACCACCGGGAAAAGGAGTGCACCCTCAACAAGGGAACAATCGTTCCACAGACAAAACAGGCACTAAGCCTCACAATTGCCTTTTACACCTTACCACATTTGCTGGCCGTTTTTCGGCAAGAGCCTGTTCTGGTATCTGGCGGCTTAATCTAAGCCAACTTCTTAATCCAGGAGATACGTAACTTTCATTGCGATTACTGAATTACGTTGTCCTGCAAAGAAGAAACTCCTGATTGTGTCTGTAACCTGTGATGATATTGAACTTTGATTGAATCTCTGTCCAGAAGAAAAGGGGATCAGAAAAACCAAAAAATTTACCGAAGCAGTTCTTAACACCCAACAAAACTTGCATAAAAGAGGATCTCTTTCCCTAATAATAATAATAATAATAATAATAATAATAATAATAATAATAATAATAATAATAATAATAATAATAATAATACCATACCCGATAGTCGCACATTGTGATTAAGGAAGAGAAATTAATAAAAGGACCGTAATAATCTAATTTCTGCACATATAAGGAAACACCAGGAATTTCGCAAGTTTGTCATTGAAGGAAATTAAGAAGCAAACAATTGCGTTTCTAAATTCCGAAGTCATCTGGAAGTGGGTTTCCCCGTTGACGCCGAAAGCTAATGAGCTTTATTGGCGGGCGTCGAAGATTAATGAGACTGCCGTTCCTCCCAGGAAGGATTTGCATAGCCATCAGAGAAACATATAAAAAAAATATTTGGATGGAAGCGGGAGTTCTCGCGACGGGTGAAAATTCTTCTCTCTCTCTCTCTCTCTCTCTCTCTCTCTCTCTCTCTCTCTCTCTCTTGCTCTTGGTTCTCTGACACTATCCATATTTATAAGCTTTACTTGCTATTTATTTATGTCAGATCTATGAGGCCATTTTATCCGTATGGGGGTAGTGCCGTCAGCGCACTTCATGCGGTGTATTGTAGGCATTACTTAAGGTTCTTTGCAGCGTCCCGCTTTTATTCCTCTTACTGTACCTCCGTTCATATTCCCTCTCTTCCATCGTACTTTCCACCCTCTCCGAACATTTGAGACATAGCGCAACTTCGAGGTTTTCCTCCTGTTACACCTTTCAAAGCTTTTTACTGTCAATTTCCGTTACAGCGCTGAATGACCTCATAGGTCCCGGCGCTTGGCCTTTGGCCTAAATTCTATATTCTGTCCTATTCTGTTCTGTGAGGCCATTTTATTTTAATTTCAATGAAAAGAGTAAGAAGGGAGAGGCGCCGGTAGGTAGTCTAAGTCCACATCCTTTGATAGTTGAAAATATTAATTTACTGCTTATAGTCTTCATCTCAAGACCCGTTTAAGTGGACCCTGAATTCGTCGACAATCAGCTTTCCTTTTCGATAACCGCGAGATTGTGCAATAAAGCCCAACATGTGTTGGCCCCTGGCTGCAAGGTAAGGTAAATGGGCGTGAATGCCCTGCAGGCTGGAGTACGAAATTGTCTCTCTCAGCACCTAAACAATAACAGCACTAGTAGCCGTTGAAAGGACACCAGCTCATGCCGACAAAAGGCCAGTTTAACATTTGTTTCTCACTGAAAAGCCCAGTAACCGGGCAACCGTGTCAAACGCAGACACAAGAGAACAACGGTGGAAGATAAGGTTAAACCTTTAGTCAGGGAAACTGAAAGGGGGTAGGAGAGACGAAAAACTAACATGAGCTCTGGGAAACCTTTTCAAGAATTATTATACGAATACTGTTATTGTAAGTTCAGCGAAATACAGCATCATATCAAGCGTTTTTTTATTATTATTATTATTATTATTATTATTATTATTATTATTATTATTATTATTATTATTATTCCAAGAGTATTCTATTTATTTATCTTTCCCTGTCCGAAAATCACAGATATGATGACCATTGTGAATATAAAGAATCGATAATTCTGTTATTGTTTTTCCGATGGTCCTTACTGGGGCTCATTACCATATGTATGTATGGTATGGATATTTATCAGTTCGTTTTTACACAGTTCAGTTTCCCCGGGGAATTTAGTTAAATCTTCATACAAAATATCTTTTACTTTTCGTTTTCGTCAAATCATTATGCTTTGCCCATGAAACCAATTACTTCATTAGCCTCCCCTTTAAACGTTTCTACTTCATTTACCCCAGGGAATTTCTCCCTCGGCCCTTTTCCCAGCTTCCAAGGAGTTTATCAGTTAAAGGTGGGGTTCCTTCGACAATTGTCTTACACGATTAGACTGCAGGTAATGTAGGAAAGAGAAAAAAACAAGTAAAAAGTGTGCTGAAGTTTCTTCGGCGCAATTGAGTTTTCTGTACAGCCGATACAGCGTATAATCAAGGCCACCGAAAATAGACCTATCTTTCGGTGGTCTCGGTATTATGCTGTATGAGCCATGGACCATGAAAAAACTTTAACCACGGCCCTGTGGTGGCTTATCCTAAATCGTTGCCAGAAGCACGCTTATGGCTAACTTTAATCTTAATTAAAATGAAAGCTACTGAGGCTAGAGGGCTGCAATTTGGTATGTTTGATGATTGGAGGGTGGGTGATCAACATACCAACTTGCAGCCTTCTAGCCTCGGTAATTTTTAAGATCAGAGGGAGGAAAGAAAAAGTGCCGACCGAAAAAAGTGCGGACGGACAGACAAAGACGGCACAATAGTTTTCTTTTACAAAAAACTAAAACGACATTTGTTAACTTTCTTTAAATACATTTTCCTAGTTATAGAAAAATTTAATACATTTTCCTAGTTATAAAAAAATTGTGTTTCTTCATAGGATTTGCATTCTCTTGATCAGTTACTCTTTCTTGTTTCTCCAATGAAAGACCTATTCCTACTCCTATACTTTTAAGATTCTTACAGTAGAAATGCTATACTTTTAAGATTCTTACAGCAGAAGTGAGAGATGCGACAATAAGCAGTTTTTAATAACACTAGAATATAAAAATTGTGTGCATACTCTTAATTTCAAAAGTTAATCAAAGTCTACATACTTAAATCACAAAAGATCCAATTCCGAATGGAACAGAAATCTAGTTTAAGGGGTCATTTTCAGTTACATAAAGTTGTTAAACAAATTATTTTTTTTTTTTTCAGTGCATTACCGGATTAAACTCACCTTTTGATGAAAATCAGTGAAGCAGGATTTTTGGTGCTATGTCAATATGAATAAGAACTGAAAACTTGAACAGCAGAAATTAATCTCAAAAAATAGGAAATTCTCCTGGTTTGGTAAAAGACAACATTGTGAATTTGATCATGATTTTATGTTTTATTAGGTAATGACTGACTTTTCGTTTGCACAGTATTGCTCCTTTCAAGAAAAAAATGTTCTACATATGCCAACTGAATATGAATGATTCGTTGCCGCCCATTAATTATTATCATTGTTGGTTGCGTTATTTTTATTTATTTATTATATTTAAAAAAAAGAGATCATGTACGTGCTTACAGGTGTATTTCAATTTAGTTAAAGCGTTCAAATATATATCCGTCAATGTATACATTGAGAATTGGTATTACAGTATAAAAAAAATTAATGGAGTGACAATATCGATAGTAATTGTATTGCTTTCCAAAATTACACGATTACCGCCACAGAGCGTCAGATATATATATAAAAAAAAAAATTTGGAATTGCAGAACTCAACGCTGAACAACTCACCCACCCACTCACCCACCGAAGAGTCATTTATCCCCCAAAAGTAACTTTCCTACATAACCGACGTAGCGGACGAAGTAACTTGAGTTGTGGAGTATGTGGTGTAATTTTTTGGGTGAAAATCCGCACATAACGTCTATTTGTTTAATCCTGCTAACAAAAAACTAATTTAGCAAACCAAAAATCATAACTTCTTTCGCGGAAGTAATTAATAAAGTTATACATAAATCGAGATATTGTAATATATTCTACTTATTTACATAATAAAAGGAAACGTTCAGCAGTTTTCCTTGTGAGTACAATTTGAGTACAATATGCTACTTTAAACCAGATTTTTATGTTTAGCACTTTTTTAGTACCTGGCGTGGAAATAGGCTAATTTCCCAAGGCGGAGCCATAAAAATATTTTATTGTCCTCTGCGATCATTTTCTTCTAACGCGTGCGCCAACGCAGCAGATATATACACAAATACATACATAGACACACACGCTATATGTATATTTTATATATATATAATATATATGTATATATATATATATATATATATATATATATATATATAAAAATACTATATATATATATATATATATATATATGCACATATATATGCCTTACACACACACACACACATATATATTTCCCAGGTGTGCATTTGATATTTATAGCCACAGTGACTTCTGAATATCTTTTTTCACTCATTTCCGGTATGGTTACATCTTCCTTTCACGATGGAATTCGAGCGGACCAGCTTTATATACAGTCACTCAGTACGCACTGTGAAAATATTAAACAGCAAGCTATGGAAGAGGGAAAATGAATCTAAAACATCATTTAAACGAAAATAAGAATCTTGCTTACTTTTCCGAATTCAGTTCCCAGCACAAAATTAAGGCTTATGCGGTTTGGTTTATTTTTCTAACTTCCACCCGACCCTGCTCCCACGCACCCCCCCCTCCCCCATGCAAATTAACGGGGTTAAGTATTTTATTTTTAGTATTACACAAGATTGGCAGAGGGTTGAAGGAAAATGCTAGAAAATAAGGGCAAAAAAAGTGTATGAGAAATTTCACGAAAAAATAAAATAATGTAGAAGGACTTTGTTTCCTTAACAAGTTTGAACTTGTATGCCTTTGCATAAAGAAATTCCGAGTTCCAGTTTGATTATCATTCTGCAAAAAGTTTCAGCGGTTGTATGCACAGAAACATCGTATATCGTATATGTATATATATATATATATATATATATATATATATATATATATATATATATATATATATAGTATATATATATATATATATATATATATATATATATATATATATATATATATATATATATATATATATATATATATATCTTCTTCTTCTTTTAACGTGCTTTTTTCCCATATTTGTATATATATATATATATATGCCTTCTTTGAAGGACTTTTGATTTGGCTTTATATATGCGTATATATGTATATATATATATATATATATATATATATATATATATATATATATATATATATATATATATATACATACACATATATATGTGTGTGTGTATATGTATACATATATATATATGAACTAATATATGCCTTTTCCTCTTTTGGAAACTAGAAAAATACAAATTTGTTTTGAGACCAAAGGACATACACTAATATGTAAGGGATAATAAAATTACCGAATTAAATAAATAAAATGGAATACGAACAAACTTAACGAAACATGCTCATACCCGGCTTGGAAAAGCAAAACCCGCCTTCCCGCTTTCCGCTAGAATTAAGCAAGTGGTTCTTGCCCAAATTGCGTGTCAATTGACATTATTTGGACAATTCTCTTTTGGGAGGCATTGTCTCGCAATGCCTTAATGACCCTGGAATGACTTCAGAAGTCAATACCGAAGTTTGGACTGTAATTGCACCTGGATCTTGGCCAACTTTCCTCTTCCAGGAAGTTTGTTAATCGAAGTGAGACCAAGTTCTCCTAATTTTGTCTTTCTTTTATGGTGTTATTAAGATGTCTATCAAGCAA
>NC_089760.1:28717500-28780000 GCF_040412425.1 Macrobrachium rosenbergii
AAGCTGTAAATACCTTGACGTTGTCCAAAGAGTAAACTAATACACGAAAAAAAAAAGCTAAAGCAAGCCTTTGTCAAATAATGTATGGTTGCAGGATCATATTCATTCGATGGCTTTCATTCCACCATAAAAGATGATAACCTGTGCTCGCTCTCAAATATATATTCTAACACACATACCAGATGGAGATCTACTTTCTCACATGAAACAGATTATATTTTTTTACGTTTTACTACACATACACCACTGGTGGAATATCATCAGAATTGTCACGCTTATTTTTTACAGATTGCTGCCAATTCGGCTATTGAAATTCAAAGTAAACAGATGAGGGCCATTTAACTCGTTGGCAATTTTTTCAAATTTTTACTGGAAAAGTAGATTCATGATCTCCTTTTAATCAATGTTTCAAGTTAATTTTCTGTCTGAGAGAAGTAAATATTTGTAACTTAATTAGGAGAAAACTGATGAACTGTGACAGGTTTCGACAATAAGATTTTCTGTCTTGTTTCATCTCCTTGGTGCGAAGAGTTACGTAATCGGTGCTTAATAGAAAAACTTATTAAAAAAATCCTTTTTATGACGGTGTTTTGAAACAAAAATGATAAATGTGGGAATTACTGCATGTTTCTTTTCTGAGTATTTTGGTCTCGAAACGTATTGGAACATTTGTTACCAACAATCAAGAAAAAGGAGGCGAGATTTTCGTTTCTTGCCTATAAAATGAATGGATGTTTCTTATCAATTTAGGGAATCTAGTGACTCCTGTAACTTGTGCTCTTTAAACGTGTGGCAGTCGGATACACACACACATATATACATATATATATGTATAAATAAATATATAAATATATATATATATATATATATATATATATATATATATATATATATATATATATATATATATATATTTATATAATCTTCAGATGGTAACTCATTCAGTAGAAAATACTTCTGTGGGGAATGAAGCTTCAAAAACTTCTGCTTAAAATTTAGGGGACTTTTTATCTTTCATCTTTTTTAACATGATTTATTATAATCTTATTATTATGTTCATAGGTTTTTGATGGAAAGACTACAAGTCTCCATGCAAATGAACAAGACATAATTAAAAGGGAGTGATCTTTGAAGTCATTAGCATTCTTGTCGTCAGTCAGGAGGTATTCCAAATCACCTGTGTTTGCCGAAAAATATGGAGACAAAATTATTTTCATTGCTAAGCGTTGCTTTCTAGAGGTTTATAAGCCAAAAATTTACCTGATGTTAAATGTAATACTTTATTTGAAGGCTGTGCTTCGTAGAAGTGTGACCAGTAATACTGACTTTTTTTTTTATGCTGTAGAGGGTCCATTGGACGGGGAAACTTAATGCATTTATCTAACCCAGCTCCAATGTAAGGAATATAACAAAAAACTCCTTAACCTCGAGTGAACCGATAGAGGCCCTTTGCAAAGGCCAAGAGATAATGAGAGTCCAAGAAAACTGAACAGGGCAGGCGGTAATCTAAAGCAGACTCTTTATTTTTATATTGAGTGAATAAAAAGTTTATGATGCTAAACCAGTCTCGTGTTGAAAAAATCTAAGTTCGTTTAATGTCCTCTCTCTCTCTCTCTCTCTCTCTCTCTCTCTCTCTCTCTCTCTCTCTCTCTCTCTCTCTCTCTCTCTCCTAATGGACCCAAGTGCATAACCCACCGTGCGTTTGAAAACAGGCAGAAAAAGTCTTTTCATTACCGGGTTCCAGCACAAGAGAAACGAGCTGGAAATGCCTTTATCATTTCCGGAAAGGGTTTGAACAATATGCGCCATGAAAGACGGAGACAGAGGTAACAAAGAAAGAATGAGGCTTTTGATGTTTTATGATGAAAAAGAAGATGAGAAAAATGTGATGGAGCATTCAAAAAAACGATAAATCATTTACGTTGTAAGGTAGTAATTCAGTTTTGTGTGGAATAATATTAAAAGTGAATTTGATTTAAATATATGTATGTATATATATATATATATATATATATATATATATATATATATATATATATATATATATATATATATATATATATGTTTTTAAGATATATATATATGTGTGTGTGTGTGTGTGTTTGTGTGTATATGTATATATATATATATATATATATATATATATATATATATATATATATATATATATATATATATATATATATATACATATATGTGTGTGTGTGTGTGTTTGTGTATGTATATGTATATTGATATTGGATACACTTTCAGTATAAGGATACTCTAGTTTTAGAACAATGTTGGTGATTTTTTCATATATGAATTATTAGAAAAACTTAAATTCCAGGCGTCATAGTGATTCCGTTAGTCCCTTTCAGGTGCCATATTGCTTAATATTATAGAGAATGAAATTAATTTTAACGTCTTTCAGGCTTCAAGATGATACATTACCGTTTGCACCCGACCGCTGAGGTTTCTGTAACTCTTGGTATTGTACAAGACAGGTTTTTATGAGTTTAAAACCTCATTTACTAATTCCGATCATACTATATCATGAATCCTGTGCCGTTGTTTAATAACGTATAGGGCACAATCTTAGCCTGAGATTATAGGTATACCTGTCAAAATTCAAAGCTAGATTCGTTGTGAAATGTTGAAAATATGTTTTGGAATTTTGTTTTGTAAAAGGAAGCTTTATCGATATAATGATTTTTTTTCTTTTCGCTTTCAACAGGGGAACATCTGATATTTTGGTTAATTGACTTTCGTCTTACAAATTGATTTTACACTTGATTATTAAGTCATAAATAACGTTGATGTGTTTTCTTTAAAGAACGGAAGTAAAAGAGAAAAAAGATTGATTGATCTTTGTTGAGCTTAGAGCGTTGAAACATCATAGGTGGAATGCCCAGTAGGGAGTTATCTCCCGTTGGACAGCATCTAATGTTCTTTGCAGGTCATTTTAGGTCGAGCTGCTTATGCGTTGCTTCCTGCCTCATACAGTTCGCCCAGTGTCTTTGGCCTCATCCCAAATAGCTATCCCTTTTCTTGGAGTGAAATACTTTGATAATGATCCTATAACAAAAACGGTAGTAGTTTGAACATGGTTAAAATACAGACCCCCGTTTAGTTTTGTAAACATTGTAAACTTTTGTAAAGTGTCTGGAAAGCTACCTTTTGTACAGTTCTTAAAAAAAAAAAAGACACTTGGAGATCTGACTTACGGCCAATATTGTATCAATTTAGTCACAGAATTAACACATTTAAGTGTGCTTTTGTCGAATTAGGTTATTTTCGAAAACAATTATTTATACTTAGTAGTCGTTGGCTTCGAACACATATTTAAGGAACCTAGAACTAAGTTAATAATAATAATAATAATAATAATAATAATAATAATAATAATAATAATAATAATAATAATAATAATTAGCTTTTGATCTCAAGTGTTTAATATTAACCTTAATGTAATCGTAATTATTGTTCCTTATCAGTCAAGGAAATCATGGTGCTTGCGTACCACCTGGTGTTTACTCAAAATCTACAGCTTTCAGGGGTACTTAAAGTCTCTCCGAAAAAAAAATATATATCTTTCGAGTGAATATCCTTGGAAAATAAAATTTCCCAGTTTGGATTTTGCTTTCCTTCCAGGCCAAATTCCAGGGAACGCTGGTGGATGCTGGAATCTGAGCAAAGGCGAAGGAGAAGGTCCTTTTCTTTATGATGCCTTGTCAACAGCATTGTCCGTTTGAGGTGGTTTTTCTATTTTTCCTAAAAAAAAAAATATTTTTCTTGCTTTTATTTTCGATTTGTTTCACTTCAGTTTGCTTGAATTTTATCACATATTTTTGTCGTCTTGACTTGAATTCAGCTGAATTTAGCCATCCCTCTTCTTTTATTCAGTTTCACTTCAATTCAATAAAAATTGGACATTGTTTTTTTCTTTGTTTATTGTGGCTGAAATAGACGGTTGCAATTTTTACTTTATTTCCGCATTGCTTTTCGCCACACTGTGACGCAACTTGACTGCTGATTCTGTTATGTGCCAGATTTAGAGAAAGAAAATACGTTATAGTTTCGTGGGCATTTGTGAAATTAACATATCCGATGCCGAAAGTGTATTCTTCTTTCCCTTTTATCTTTCCTTTAACGTTGCTATTAATTAGGTGTTGTACGGAAAATTCATTCTTCTAGTGTGCTTCTTGTCGTATAATAATATTGTTGTCGTACACTTTTTGTTTTAGTGTTATGTTCACTTTTATATAAAATAGCTGTTCGTGTACTATTAGTGGCATTGTACATAAGCTGAATTTTAAAAAAAAAGACAAGAAGTTTAACGATAATTGCCAACTCTTAATGTTAATGATTTCATTTAAGTGTACTGCCGGCGTTTACTTTTTTATTATTTTTTCCGGTCGCCGGTGGAATTTCATTACGCGAAATGTGAGTGCAGTGGTAATTGTATGAGCCTTTCATGACGTCAAATAACGGCAGTGATGTCATAGTCTAATAAAATCTATCTGCGATTCAGAAGTAAATGCATTAATGATATCATTGTCTCGTCCTTTCCCAGGTACCTCTCCCTGTTAGGGGAAAAGATGTGATGTAATAAATACACACACACATTTGCACACACACGCACATACATATGTATAACTAAATCACGAAAATATGGAACGTGATGAATATATAAATAAAGACAAAATCCACGAGGGAAAGAGAAACAATGGAGTGCTGCAATGCTTTTCGAAAGGCCTTGCAGCACTCCATTGAATCTCTTTCCTTCGTGGCATTGTTTATACACACACACACACACACACACACACACACACATATATATATATATATATATATATATATATGTGTGTGTGTGTGTGTGTGTGTGTGTGTGTGTAAATGTGTGTTTATTTACATGTATTAGTCGTTTACAGTTACTTCGCAGTTATATAAAAGTCTTTATTCCAACTGTATTTGCAGTAGTATTCCCTCCTGAAGCCTTTGTTTTCAAATAAACATTTCGGATAAAGCGAACACCATACAGCAAATATTTGAAATAAACAAAACTTGAAATTTGTCATCTCTCTCTCTCTCTCTCTCTCTCTCTCTCTCTCTCTCTCTCTCTCTCTCTCTCTCTCTCTCTCTCTCACTGGATTCACCGTCACTTAGAATTGATTTTAGAAAGCGCCTGGATACTGAATGAGGCCGTTGATTCTGTGAGCAGATTTTATAGTAAACTGAATAATGCTCATAAATAAAAAAAAAAAAGCGAAGAATGCAAGGATTTGTAGGCTACTGAGATTATATTATGTAGGAACCTGAAGAATGCTTCTCTCTCTCTCTCTCTCTCTCTCTCTCTCTCTCTCTCTCTCTCTCTCTCTCTCTCTCTCTCTCTCTCTCTCCTGTATGCGTACAGTTTTTGTCTATCTGTCTTTTGGTCTATATTTCACTCTCTCTACCTCTAAGCCTGTCGGGTTTGTCTGTATTTCCAAGGAATAATGGTTATGCATCGCTCTCTTGGGAGGGAGGAAAACCGACTGTAATGGGATAAATCTCTCCAGACACATTATTCGTGGATGTCTCCTCACATGTTAATTATATTACCAGCCTGAGTCGCGTTGATGTGATGAATATGCTAATATCCATTATTTCATTAGCGTGCGCCAACTACGAGAAAAAGAATTTCGGTCGGTCCGTATGAGGCGAGATGGAGTAATAATCTTTTGAGCAATTGCTTGAGGCAGTCTGTCTTGGTGGTGTTTGTCTTTTCGAATCTCGGTAGATACAAATGTAGTATATTTTTGTTCTTATTCGAGAGCTTTTGGTAAATGGAAATGTGATTTTCTATTTTCCTGAATGCGAATGTAACCCTCTTTTTTTCTCTCTCTCCTCGAAAGCGTTCAATAAATTTAAGTGAAATGGTTGTTTTCGAGAGCTTCCGGTAAATGCAGGTGTAACTTTTTTTTCTGGAGAGCTCTTGGTATATGCAAATGTGATCTTTTTGCTCGAGAGCCCTTGGTATATGCAAGTGTGACCTTTTTTCTCGAGAGCTCTCGGTATTTGCAAGTGTGACCTTTTTTCGAGAGCTCTGGGTATTTGCAAGTGTTACCTTTTTCCTCGAGAGCCCTTGGTATATGCATGTGGGACCTTTTTCTCGAGAGCTCTTCCTATATGCATAGGTGTGGCCTTTTTCTCGAGAGCTTTTCGTAAATTCAAGTGTAATCTGGTTATGCCATTTGTGACTTTTTATCCAGATCTTGTGATAATTGCCGGTGTGGATATATTTCTGAAAATCCTTTGGTAAATGCAAGTGTAATCTTTTTCCCGAGATCTTTAGGTAAATGCAAATATGGCCCCTTTTCGTGGAAACCTTTCTTCGGTGCCTCCAGCTCGTCAGAAACCTCGACAGGTATAATATGACATTTTTTCCCCTGGCGGTCTCCCTTTGGAGTGTTTGGCTTCTCAGGAAACTCATCAGGTACTTAGGTGGCATTTCAGCAGTGTTTCTTGGGAGATTCTGACTCCTCTGGAATCTTGGTGTATAGAGTAATTACATTTTTTCCTCGCCAGTCTTTTTGGAGTCACTGGCTCATCTGAAGTCTCGGCAGATGCATAATGCTGTTTCTCGCGCATCAAGACAGATGCGAGGATGAGATTCTGTACTCAAGAGGTTTTGGTTTACGTCAGAGGCCTCGGTAGATGTAAATGTTACATTTGTTTCTCGGCAGGTGCAAACGTGAGATATTTTACCTGGTTAATGAACAGTTTCTCAGAATTTTAGACAATTTAATCGTCGTCCCTCTGTCTGTACATAGGATCTTTAAAAGAAGTATTTAAATTCTCTGGGTATGAGAGAGCTATATTCTTGTTCTCATTCATGTAACAATATAACTTTCATTATTGCCTTTCAAACAAGGATTTTATAAACAATTAAGAGAAAAATATGATCTAAGAAACTGTATTATTCATTGCACGATAAAAATAAATGGTATGCGTAATATCAAGAGGAGCTGGTTTTAACTGTGATTGTATGGCCCTCTGTGACAGACGAAGCATTTCTTTTATTAAGAATACAAGTTGCAATATCTGTATCATATATGCATTCACCCGGAAGAGCGTCAATACCAGAGCGTGTAATGGTGAACAAATACAGTGGCTCCCATTTTTATGATGGATGTGAGTTAAATGTGAATGCATATCATATTTCCATTTTTTGAAATATATTTGAATGATATGCGAGTGATTCGAGTGTTCCGACAAAAAATGGAGAATGCGCACTCGCCCATAGGCCTTCATGATTGTTAGCATATTACTCTTTGATTGTGTTAATGTATGTACGTGTATATACAGAATCAAGAAAAGAAAAACATGATAAAGTAGCAATACACACAGAAAACTATATATAAAAGTAGGGAATTCAATAGCAAGATAAAGATAGAATTGCAAACATATACTGGTAATTTTCACTCTTCACGGTATGGCAAATAAAATAAGTGTTAAAAAATTCAGTGTGTCGTGATAGAATTGTAGTATATTAAAAAAACAGCAGTTTTGCCAACAAGTTCCATTATTTGAAAAACTCCTTAGTGATTACGTTATAAAAATTTTACGTATACATTTAGGAGGAACACCGTCCAGCCTTTGTTTTTAACTTTTCCAAATTATATAAGTTATTGATATAACTTTGGAATTTTGATATACTAAAATGATAAATGTATAACATTTTACATTTGTGACTATATATGTCTTTATGATATCATTCACTTTTTGTTTAGGACAGCAAAGTTTGGATTAAATATTGTTTTCACAAGTGTCTGTGCTAGTGTTAATAAAAGCTCTTCGGAACCGAAACAACAGAATTTAATGAAGCTTACGGAGACATTAATTTTATAGGTTTGCCTCATTCTGAGGATGAACCTTCTATGGATATCGATGGTCTGACAGGTCGTCATCATGGATGCTTGATGTCGGTAGGTTTATTTGATGTTTTAATTTCAACTGGTGGCCCACTCGAACTGTAATTGTCAACAGGTTCAGGACACTGGATCCCCCCTCCCCTCCCCACCTCCAGAGCTTTTCACTGACAGTGCTTATTAAAATTTAAGGTGTCAACCTTGTTATAAAATCACTTTTGAGAAATATGCCCGGTCTGTCTCTTCAGCTGCACAAAAGTTCGGTTCCTGTAGAAATTTTTCAATATTTATAGAGACTGGTGTATCATCATAAGGAAATATTTTACGTCTACATTCCTACTTGATTATTGTTCCCCTGTTTGGTCTTTACCAGCTTACTCGCATTTTGATGTTCTGTCAAGTTTCCAGTTAATGATTGTGATATCAATCTCTGGCACCGTCATACAGTTAACTCATTAAGCATCTTAAATTAGATGTTTCATATTTCTCATCATCCTTTGCGTTCAGATCTCAAAGATGCTGTCCACCTAGTAGTGTTAGATGCGCACATAATTCTAACAGGTCCAGTAACACATTGTAGTAGAAATATTTTTCTTGTCGTGACAGACCTGTTGCATGATCTTTCTAAACTTGCAGTGGAATCGTTGGAACTTCAGAAGTTCAAACTTCTTGTAATTTTTTTTTTTTTACCAAACTGACATGAATCTGACTTCATAGAATTTTTGTTATTTATTTTATTAATTAAACTCTGCTACTTTTATTCGTTTTTTGTTATTTTTCTTAGTAGATTTTTTGTTATTTGTCTCTCATATCTAATTCTTTCTTTTCAATTTCTTTTCTTTGCTAAGCTTCCTTCATTGTTGGAGCCCTTTGGTTTGTAGGATTCTGCTTTTCAGTAAAGGTTGTAATAATAATAATAATAATAATAATAATAATAATAATAATAATAATAATAATAATAATAATAATAATAATAATAATAATAATAATCTCGTTAGGCTGTGTATATTCGATATTCGATCACTCATACTGTATGTCATATAGTTAGGCTGTGTGTATATATACTGTATATATATATATATATATATATATATATATATATATATATATATATATATATATATACACATGTGTGTGTGTTGTGTATGCGTCATGTACGTATGTATGTATGTATCTATATAAAGCCTCAATTACCGCTTAATATCAAAGTCACTCTATATTGGGAACAACTTACACCCAAAGGGAATTATGTATGATAACTGCACCTTCCCCAGATGCACTAATCACGTATGGTTCTTTTATGTGTAATTTATCCTCAGCGTAAAGGGAATTTGATATTAAGAGGTAATTGTGCCTTACTATCCGAATGTATAAATAAATCTTGTGTGAATTTGTGAGAGGAAGAATTTTCTATTCATGTGCCAAGATGATATAAGGTCATATTCCATAAGAAATCAATTGTTCATCTGTGGGCCTAAGCAATGAAATATGTACCTGGTAATTGGGCGAGTATGGTGGTTACCTACAGAGTCAGAAATTGTATGGAGTTACCAGTATCATTCCAAAATGCTTTCTAAGTACTAGGAGACATAACATCAGGTGTCATCTCATCCTCTTTAAGGAAAACAGCCTACGCTGTACATACACACACACACACACACACACACACACACATATATATATATATATATATATATATATATATATATATATATATATATATAATAACATATTTACATATACAAAAAAAATATGTATATACTGTAGTATTTATATGTAAATATATACACTTTTTTTTATTATTGAAAGAGTCTGTAAAGGATGGCTTTGGCTTTTACTGTGCATGATGTCTGCGATTTTGACATGCCTCGAGAGAATAAGAAAAATGGACCCTTGAGCCAGGATGCGATGTTGATCGCATTTCTGTCGTAAAAGTCCTTGAAGGATTTCAAAGCTTTGCAGCACTTAAACAATTTTTTTGATACCCACTGTATCTGGGGACATAGAGAAGAGCTTGCTTTATAAATTAATTATCTCTGAATATGGAAACGGATCCACGCACGCACACATACATTGAGAGAGAGAGAGAGAGAGAGAGAAGGATGAATTATTTTTTGTTGAAAATATAAGCGTACCCCATCAGTCTCCGTTGAAAGATGCCATCACTCAAAATGAGCTTTGTTGCCAAGGGCGAGGGGACAGTGCTCGGTTATTTTTTGCTAGGTCTCTTGCTTTCTCCCTGCTTACAATCACCAGACCGCCAGGCTGTAATTGGGTGATGTCATTTGCTGGGGTGAGAAAAAGGCCTTGGGGCTGGCAACCTCACCCATAGAGGCTTGCTGAGAAACCAGAATGCTTTGCTCCTCTGGAGCCACCCTCCCCGAAGGGAAAATATGTACGGATATATATATATATATATATATATATATATATATATATATATATATATATATATATATATATATATATATATATATATATATGTATATATATATGTGTGTGTGTGTGTGTGTGTGTGTGTGTGTGTGTGTGTGTGATTTTCGTAGTTATTTATTTTTGCACTTTGGAGATTAATATATGTTAGAGGTGTTTTGTTGTGTGTAATGTGGAAAGATCGCTTCCTGTTTGTGAAACATGTGCTCGGAATGTATAAAGATCTTATTCGAGTCAGTGCTTAAAAATATCACAATCCAGAACCCCACTCTTAAGAGGATTAACATTTCTTTACCGCTCGCATTCTGTGATAGAAATACCCTCCCAATTGGGTTAAAGTTCTGAAGATGTCGGTAAGCGTCAGGAAGGAAGCTGGAACCAGTAAGATGAAATAGAAACCACCACAATAATATACGTAACTCCCCTCCTTCATGCTTTAATTTTTACACCTTACAAAATATACAGATAGTTTGAAAATATTTGCGATAAGACTATAAATGCCACCATTGCATTGCGATGAATGGCGGGACGAGGTAGTAAGAGGTTTAAGGAACGAAAGAAAGAGATTATATGATGTACAGTTGCATTTGAGGTAAGATCATTTACACATATGCAGGAGAATATATATGGTCGTCAAGAAGATAGTGAGAGATAGAAAGAGATGGTAAGTAGTAAAAACAGAGGGGAGAAGATGAGTCAGAGCGTTAGGGAGGGTTAGGGAGGAAAAAGTTGTTCTACAAGGAAGCAAATGCAAAGAGAAAGGTTAATGAATATATGGCACGGGGAATAAAAGATGAACAGTGATTAGAGAGGTGCTTGCCCTGGGTCGATGGAGTGAGTACTTTGAAGATTTGTTGTTTGTGAAAGAGAGAAGAGGGACAGAGGTGAGTGGAAGTTTGAGGATACTTGAGGAAATGAGTATTGGTGATGTAAGGAGGGTATTTAAGAGGTTGGAGAATTGAAACACACAAGAAGTAGACGGATTAAAGGAGAGATCATTTTGGGTGTATTGTTGGTCTTCAAAGACTCCTTGTTCTTTCTTAAATAGGAAAACTTTAAAATTATTACTACTTGATAAAATAAGGAGTATTTTGTGTTATGGTTCTCCTTTGTTATTATCGTGAAAAGTTTTTGTTGCCGCTTTTAATGCATTGCCTAATAGATTATTAGGATATTTTCATTTTTAGTTTTCTGTAAACGAAAACTATTGTGCCGGCTTTGTCTGCCTCAGACCTTAAAAACTACTGAGGCTTGAGGGCTGCAAATTGGTATGTTGATCATCCACCCTTCAATCATCAGACATACCAAATTGCAGCCCTCAAGCCTCAGTCGTTTTTATTTTATTTAAGATTAAAGTTAGCCATAATCGTGCTTCTGGCAACGATGTAGGATAGGCCCACCACCTGGCCGTGATTAAAGTTTCATGGGCCGCGGCTCATATAGCGTTATACCGAGACCATCGAAAGATAGATCTATTTTCGGTGACCTTGATTGCACGCTGTAGCGGCCGTACAGAAAATCTCGATTGCGCCGAACAAACTTCGGCGCATTTTTTACTTGTTTCTTGTGTACCTAATTACATAAACTTCATCGTTGATATACTCAAGACTGCATAATATTTAAACCCATTATTACTTGCATGTATTAGGCAATCAGAGAAGGTAGGCTGCCGTCGCTCCTCATTTTCATACTGAATTTTATCGATGGCACCAGTTGATTTAATTTACCAAAAACATTTTTAACATTTTCGTTTCCCGGCCAGATACATATTATATCGCCAGTATACCTTATTACCGTGCATGGAATGATTTTGCATAATAATCTTTTAAAAAATCCACGACCAGGTTGCTTAAAACTGGAGAAAGAGGATTTCCATGCCCATATTAAATTTTTTTTTTAATAATTCCCGTTAAATTCATTCTTGTACATAGACTGTAGGAAATTCTGTGAAGAAGTTTTTGTAGGATTGTAAATCCAGCTGTATGCTGTTTAAGGTAAAAAAAAAACGGTTAATAACGTTCAAAATATGCAAGCATAAATGTAAAACAAACTTCAGTGCCCAGTAAAATTGGGCACTGAATTGCAGATCAAACTTTTACAGAATAGAATGGCTATATCGGAAAAAATAAAAACAGACAGGGAGGAATGATAAATGAGTGAAATAAATCAACAAACAGGCAGAATTATATAGACAGCGATATACACTTGAAGAAGAACCAAGGCAATGTTACAAGACGCTTAAAGCAGCAATAATCGCCCCTTGAAGTTCTGTTGACTGAGGAGTGATCACATATAATGTTATCAACTTAAGCAGAGTTAGTATGCAAATCGGATGAATAGAAGAGTGATTAGCATGAAGCTCTGTCTCGAGATCTAGAGGCAGTGATTTGGAGAGTGAATAGGTGGAATGATTAATATTCATTTGGTTTAATGCAGAAAGGGGCTGAGATGAATATGAGCGACTATTTACCCCATGTTAGAGTATGAGTACTGGGCTCTGGTTGACTAACTTGTGAAAAATTAGATCTAGTTAGTAGAAATAATTTTTATTGTTGAATTAGTTTACAGAAATTATTATTACTGTACACACATTCGCTCATAATTAATCAAGGAAGCCATTAGATTGATAAGGAAGCTACGAGGATATAGAATACCATTATGCAATAAGGCAAAAAATGCAATGCAAGATGACATTAACCAATCAGTGAACCAAAATAGCAGATATAAAGTATTCAAGTAATTATTCACCAAATGATTAATGAATTATAAAGTATGGATGTTGGAGGACTCGACTTATACTATGTATATGGCTAAGTCGGTTGTATCATGAGCTCTTATAAATCCATTTGTATCATGTTCAGCCATTTTATCTTTTTTTTTTCATACTTGTCACAAAACTGTTTCAAAACAAACCGATGACCACGTACCCTCTTCCTTGCTGTGGGTTCTCCCCTCTATCATTCCTTGTACTCTAAGCTTCTTGGTAATCAAAATCTTAACATACAAATTCCTTAGTATACCAAGTAGCGCCTTCATAAGTCATAGTTTCCTCTATCGCATTTAACCTTTATAGACAGGAACAGTTACCCTTCTCACCTATCCCTTTTGAACCTGTCCCTCATCTAGATATGCCTTACACATCCAAGTCTGCCAGTCAGTACACTTCCACCACCGTACTGCATTATCTTACTCTTAATTCCATTAACTCTCGGGGTCTTTACGTCCTACCTTTAAACTACCCCCTTTACAGCCTTAACATTCACTTCTACACTTACCTCTTCCACTCTTAGTTTATTCAGCTCAACCTCTGTTCTATCTTCCACATAACAGATCTTCAAAATACTCATTCCATCATTCGAAGACTATAGAAAAGCAAGGCTCTATTAGCATTTTGTATTTTGATATCTGTTTGTTCACTAGCCTTTTAGAACTGCTTCTTATTCTCCCTAAGTACTTGCTTACCGCCGTCCCCCAGCCACTAAGCTTTCATTTTATTACATCCCCTCCTTTTCTCTCATCCTCCTCTTGGCCACCTTATTCATGTTCCCGGTAATCTCTTCTTGTAATTAAGTTTAAATATTCTCTGTTTTTGCTTCACCAAATTTCCCATTTCTGCATCCCACTACTTCATATTTCCTCGCCCCACCTTCTTATAAATACAAGTGTTCTTAGATGATTCAAGTGAACCCATCCTGAGATTTTAAACACACAATAATTTATATATATATATATATATATATATATATATATATATATATATATATATATATATGTATGTGTATATATATATATATTTATTTATTTATAATATATATGTAAATATGTGTGAGTGTATTTATATATATGTATGTGTATGTGTATGTTTGTGTATCAAGAGAGAACGAGAGAGTGAAATAAAATGCGGAAGAACAAAATGGAAAACAAATTTTTTTGAAAGTAATAAAAAAATATTGTTCGAAAAATGGACACTAGTGTTTTCTCCTTTCTTCTGAAAGTTTTCCGAAACTGGAAGTTTGTGAATTCAAAATTGCCAATAAATCATTCCCCTCCTTCAGAGTTCGAATTTCCAATAAACGAGACTTTTAAAAATTCACCTTAACAACCGAAGTTTTGGTTGCAGACCATTGCGAAGCCACTCGAAAATAGAGCCGATATTTCTTTGAACAAGAAGTCATTGAAAACTTCTGCTTAAGTTTTTTTTATTTTTAAATCTCTATCACTATTTTTTTTTACTTATACTCTTCTGTCTTTGCGTATTGAAGGAGCAACTGAATGTATGCAATCTTGCGGGAATTTCAGATTTTTCTTGTAAATATGGATGCAAATGAGTTGGTGAACATTACAGTGCTGAGGATGGTGAACATTACAGTGCTGAGGATATTATGATAAAAATAGTGTAAAAATCCAAGATGTTTAGAGAAATGACGAGATGGAAAGGAGGACTGAATAGACTGAGCATGATAGAAGTTGGAAGTGACTACAATTCAAGAATCGCGAGTAATCACGCGATATGCAGATAGCTCACAAATTGCATGTGAAGAGAGTGATACACAACCAACTAGAATGTCATGTACGGATATTGATGTTATGAGGGCAGATAAACCGTTAATAATTCAAATAAAATTCTGTAAGTGAATATATATATATATATATATATATATATATATATATATATATATATATATATATATATATATATATATATGTGTGTGTGTGTGTGTGTGTGTGTGTGTTTATATATGTTATGCGTGTGTTTACTTTCACAATTAGTTGTTTTCCTTAATAAGGAGTGGCTTCAAATAAAAATATAACAAGAGTCACTGTAATGTTCATCGTATGTTTGTTGTGTCAGGAATGAACACCTCACGCATAAAACTTCAAGAAGAAAAAAGTATACGTTAGTTTAACCAGACCACTGAGCTGATTAACAGCTCTCCTAGGGCTGGCCCGAAGGATTAGACTTATTTCACGTGGCTAAGAACAATTGGTTACCTTGCAACGGGACCTACAGCTTATTGTGGAATCCGAACCACATTATAGCGAGAAATGAATTTCTATTACCAGAAATAAATTCCTCTAATTCTTCATTGGCCGGCCGGAGAGTCGAACGCGGGCCCAGCAGAGTGCTTGCCGATTACGATATTGACCCGTCCAACGAGGGACTAAAAAAGCATCAACCATTTCATATACCCACACAAAAGGCTCTTCAGCAGTTCGCCGATCCCCTCAGATTCGCATTGCTCATTTATTGTGTATGCATGGTTGTGGCTCTGGTATATTGGTGCCTTCCGTGCCAGGGCCTCTTACGACAGTACTAGCCTACCCATTCCCGGGCCCCTCTGAGGATTCCTCTCAAAACACCAACAGGCATCTTCCTTCATATTTCTTCACGTGACCAAACAACCTCATTGCACTTTTCATTGCCTTTCTATCTCTATTTTAACCCTTTCAATCCTCCTTCCTCTAACCCGGTACTGTGCAAAAAAAAAACAAAAATCATCTTTGAAAGCTCCCACCATTATCATTTGTCTGCTGTCAACAGCCTATATAAAATAAATTTGGTTCAACAATATATATATATATATATATATATATATATATATATATATATATATATATATATATATATATATATATATATATATATATATATATATGCATATATATATATGTGTGTATACCAGATTATTTCATCAATATAAACAGATTTAGGCTTTGGAACAGTACCATTATTCAAAAAAAGAATTTTTATATCCGATATGATGAAGTTGTGGGGAAATCAGATTTTTTTTTAATCTAAAACATTCTCTCTTTTTTCGTAACGTGTCAGTTTTACAGTGATCTATTGCCATTCGTCCTTTTCTGTGAAATTGTTCCAGTCGAAATGGATTGATATTGAGCCAGTGAAAAATATGAATGTCTATGAATTGATATGGCGATTGCTGTCTTTGTTATTTGGTTATTTCCAAGTTCGAAAAAAAAATTCGATTGGTCCTGTGTAAATTTTGCGACCATTTCAATCAGATAGTCGTGATATTTCACTGTCACAGTGAAACTAACTCCTTTTATACTAATATGCTGAATGACGATGGAGTGATAGATATCAGTAACGTGGATCTCTCTCTCTCTCTCTCTCTCTCTCTCTCTCTCTCTCTCTCTCTCTCTCTCTCTCTCAAGTGAGTGCTGTTTTTAACAGAAACCAATCGATTCATTTTCAGGCGATTTGAGTTTTATTACTCTCTTTTCAAGTAGATGAATGAAGTTTCAGAAAGACTATTAAAAGCAATTGAACGGGAAATATACCTTTCAAAGAACATCTAAATACTGTAATGAATTTCTGGTATATTGACGAAGTGACGAAGTTACCTGCTATTGAATGATAATGAAAATGCGGCATTTCCTAACACTACAAAGCCATTTTTGAGAGGTGTTAAGTAATTAAAGAAAGAAAAAAGTCAGAAGTTCTGGTGATTTTATCATATATTCTCTCATAGAGTCATAAATTCATTTGGGAGAGGTTGAGGTTTTTCTCTCGATTCTATCTATGATTATTATATACATCGTTATGTCCTCCATTCACTTTATTTAGCCTGATTGAGCAATTGCGTGAATGAAATATACTTTAGAGATTAGGCTAGGTATTTCAGATAAAGGGTTCCCATTACATTAATTGAGCTTTTTTATAGTTCCAGAAATACTACGATAATCCCTTTGCGTTATGGAAAAGACTTACAAAGCCGAATAAAAACTTGATTTCATTTTTTTTAATTTGCAAGGAAAATTAATAAATTTCAGCTGAATGTTGTTAAGTCATAAGTGTACCTTAGTTTTACCAGACCACTGAGCTGGTTAACAGCTCTCCTAGGGCTGGCGCGAAGGATTAGATTTATTTTACGTGGCTAAGAACCAATTGGTTACTGTGGAATCCGAACCACATTATAACGAGAAACGAATTTCTATCACCAGAAATAAATTCCTCTTAATTCTTCATTGGCCGGTCGGAGAATCGAACGTGGGTTGAATACCATAAACAGTTCAATAGAACAGTCTTTTAAAGATTGTCTTGGGGAAGGTTATACTGAAAAGCCCAAGTATCATATGACGCGGGTTATTATTTAATTGTTAACGTTCAAAGGACAGTGTGCGATATGGTTTTGATAGATGGAGACAGGAGACAGACTTGCTTGCATAGGGACAGTACGAGTTTAGACTAAGAAGCGGGTGTGCCAATTGAGTGCTATTCCGAAATGGTTATTTTAGAATTTTAAAAGGAAAGGGAAATTTTCTGTAGCACTCATAACGAAAGGTGGAACTGATATAAAAATTCGATATTCAAGGTTGTATGTGAAAAATAGCGGTTTGTTAAGCGGAACTAAACCATTTTATGATGAAGCTAAAGACACTGTGAATAGAAGAGTGATGATTTGATGAGAGAAGATGTTTGAACAGTAAAAGTGTAAGGCAAACTCAGGGGTTGTGCGATAAATATGTATTTTCTGACGTTCCTCTATGTTACAGCATTCGATACATATCGCAAAGAGAAATTTGGGTTACTGGTCAAGGGCTGTGAAGTCTTAACATCTTAGAAATTTGGAAACAAATCAAGTGGAGGTCCGGGAAGAGATGAATGGATTTGATCAAGTATTAAAGAATGAAAAAGAATGGTTTTGTAAAAAGCTTCTTGGAAGAGGGAAGCTGATTATATAGGCCTGGCTGAAATATTAAAAGGAAAGGAAGCTTGAGAGTAATTAGGAGATAGAGATGGTTGATGAGTTATAAAGTGGTTAAGCGTGCTACAAATGATTTTGTAATGGACAATTTGAAATTGGCGGTGAGACTTACGCATAATTTACAGAGTATGTGCATCCTTTGTTTGTCGGTAAGAGGATGAATGTGTCAGTGAATAAAAAGACAGGCACTTCAAGAATTAAAAGAAGACAGGGAAGTAATTTAAAAAGATTAAATACCAACATCTACTTATAACGGCAGCATGATATTCTCCGGCAAGAAAACGATGTACTTTTTAATAAGGTAGGCTAATTTATTGTTACTCTCATTCCTGTATATTTACTTACCGTTGCTCTCTTGCAATGTAACCGAGAGTCATTGCATGACAAAACTGTTGAAGTAAAAGTAGATCAGATTAATTTTCTAAGTAGATAAACGGAAATATAAAAACCGGTAAACACAGCTAAAGATTTAATTTCATCCTTCACACAAAAAAGCTATATTCAACGGTAGTTGACTGCTTTTACGGGAATACCTGGGGTGATTAATATTCTATCCACATTATCCGACGAGGAAAGAAGTTTTTCTTTTTTTTTTTCTTGGGTCATTAATAAAGAAAGCAATCAAGAAAATCCAATCCAGTGCTGCCATTAACTTGATGAGAACTTCATTTTTCTCTGAACAAGCTTCTCCTTAAATGAAATGCCCTTTTTATGGCAGTATGTGTACATGTGTGCGTGTGTACGTGTATAGCAGAACACTCATTCATGATGTATAGATACGTGACTCATTTTTTATAGTAATTCTGCTGTTTGTGAAGTTATCTGTGTGAATAAAAATCCTTAATCCTTACATGAATACTAGCAATTTAGAAATTATGTAGTCCTTTTCAAAGATGACTTTAATATCCATAGCTTTCGCAGTAGTTTTCTCTGGGCGTTTTGGGATCTTGTTATTTATTGGTTTTACTTTAACATTCTGTCTTTGCGCTTTTGTAGTTTGTATGTATTAAATGGGTAAATGTAACTCTCAATAATATATATATATATATATATATATATATATATATATATATATATATATATATATATATATATATATATATATATATATATATATATATATATATATATATATATATATATATATATATATATGTGTGTGTGTGTGTGTGTCTGTATGTGTGCATGTAAATGGACAGGCGTGTATGTGTAAATATGTGCGAGTATGTAGTTATATGGGCTGATTCAACATGCCCGGATTCCTTGTGCCTAGTATCAGCGCTGTATACATTCCAGGATTCCGACTAAGCAGAACAGTATATATTGCCAGGTATAGGATAAACGTCCTTATAAGCTTGCACGATGGATTCTGACGTGATTCTTATGATTTGGACATTCACTTCCATCGTAAATTCGTATAGCAACACCTCTCTCTCTCTCTCTCTCTCTCTCTCTCTCTCTCTCTCTCTCTCTCTCTCTCCTGGTCAGTTACCCTGGTAGTTTTTTTTAGCTTTAGATATATTATAGTCAATCAGCCATACTTTTGTTTTGTGGTTCACTTTTGTGACACTGATTTAGACTTCAGAGTCTCTCTCTCTCTCTCTCTCTCTCTCTCTCTCTCTCTCTCTCTCTCTCTCTCTCTCTCTGGCGTCGATGAACATTGTTTTTGCATAACATACGTCATGATGCAACGTCGATGAACATTGTTTTTGCATAACATACGTCATGATGCAACGTCGATGAACATTGTTTTTGCATAACATACGTCATGATGCAGCGTCGATGAACATTGTTTTTGCATAACATACGTCATGATGCAACGTCGATGAACATTGTTTTTGCATAACATACGTCATGATGCAACGTCGATGAACATTGTTTTTGCATAACATACGTCATGATGCAACGTCGATGAACATTGTTTTTGCATAACATACGTCATGATGCAACGTCGATGAACATTGTTTTGCATAACATACGTCATGATGCAACGTCGATGAACATTGTTTTTGCATAACATACGTCATGATGCAAAGCCAGTTTCTCTGTCGTCCTCTTTATCTCAAATGCAGTTGGTGTCCGTAACAACGAAAGAAACAGTGAAAAAAGATCAGTGAACAGACAAATGAGACCCAAAGACGCTTTAGCTCTGGTGGTTGTATTTATACCCCAGGCTTTGGAGGTGCTGGAAAATATTAATGCGGCACCAGTTTAATTGAACTGGCTTGCTAGCAGAGTTTCCGTACTGCTGCAACCTTAATATTACAATGGTAGTGGTACTGTATGTTCGTAAGATATAAATTATGTAATATAGAGTATGCGGTTATGACTATTAGCGGATACACATTTCTTGAGAAAAATATCAAATTAAACATCACTACTACAGTAAACCTTATTATTATGTTCCTTGTATTAGTCAGGCATTAAGGACAATCAGAGTTTTAAGGCTTAATGATGTCTAAGTTCATTAGCCAATGTGATTTCTTTGTTTCAGTTTTGTTGGTAGTGGAATCCGTATTGGATCAGTGGATGGATGCTTTTTGTTTTTTTTTTTTATCCAAAATGCTTATTCGTTACTGTTTTTCTGATTCATCTTTTTCGTCTTGTGGTCATCCATAATTGGTCAAATAAAACAAGCAACTACAGTAACTATCAAGGGGATTACTTGCTTAAGTACGTAACGGTTTCTTTACTACTGATTCTCATTTTTCCAATTATTATGTATTAAATTAAGTTATAGTAATGCAAATTCGAAAGGAAGAAGTGCAAGAGGGAAGGGAAAGTGTCAACGCTGGTTCCTTTTTGTTTTGAAAACTTTCTTAAGAAAATAGAGAACGATACAAACAGGGAGTGCAAAATAAATAATTGCTAGTAATAGGTTCTTTAAATGAAGTCAGTTCGATATTTCCTAACAGTGTGGGTAAAAAGGAAAAAATTGTGATGTGTGGTGAAGCAAAATAAAAGAACTTCTTCGTTTTCCCAACCATCTTCGCACAGCGTAGAGGTGACAGACTGTAGGAAAATAAGTGGGGCACACTTTGTAGAGCTGGAAGCTGAAAGCCTTTAGGAAGGTAATTGGGAAAGGCGGCTTTCTTTCTTGTTTGTTTAACCTTTAGACGCTTCGGCGCCAATTTTTAGCGGGACCTGAAAAGTAGTTTCTTCATTTATATTCTTTGTTTTTTATTCCTTTTTTCAAAACTGTATTTCAGAATATTTTGTGAAGAATGAAGGGACACGGAAGAGAAAGGGGGGAAAAAAAGAAGTTTTAATAAGTAACCAAGATCTAGAGTAAGTATTTTTATGTCGGTGCATATTTGATTTTATTTGCATAAGAAAAAGACTTATTTGCAATTGCCATTCACCATATTGCTTCGTCTGGTATTGGATTATATATTTTCCATATTTTTTTTTATTCAGAGGTTTATATCATGGGTAGCCATGTGCCCTTATTTAGGTCATCTTCGGGTAAAACAAGACAGATTGGAGAAGATAGAGAGTGAGTACAAAATATATATACATACATATGTGTTTGTGTGTGTGTGTGCACCATTCCTAAGACATCAAATTGTCCTGAACTCAATTAACATTTCGAATAATCGGCTCAGAGGCTTCTCCGTTGAAGTATTGCATGCTGTTTATGGTGTAGTTTACAAGGAAACCGAATCCTACAGCTGTAAGTGTAGGGGATTTTGATTAGCACTATTGGACTCAGTAGCATTTATGTTTCATGCCGTTTTTACTCAACGCATTGAGAAGTAACCTGAAAAGAAGGTAGCTATCGAGAAAATTCCTTCCTACTCTCACGAGGCCTCCTCAAAGGTAAACATACGACGTCTCTCTTTCCTTCCATTTTTCTTGTTTCATCTAAACTACATTCGTTTAAAATGGTCATTGCAGTAAAAGGAAATAAACGATAAAGTTGAATAAACGATTTTTTAAGGCATCATTGAAACAACTGTGGAATAAGACCTTCATCTTTTTTATGGGGCAGGGGGAGGGGGCGTTGGACGATTGAGGTACTTGATAGAATAGGGAATTTCAAGGTATATTTTCTTGTTGATAGTCTACTATGGTTGTTTTATATTTTTTCATTACCTTATGCGGATGTTTATCTGACCTCATATTATGAGGTAGACAAGAATCACAACTAAAGATATCAGTAATCACACGTGCACAGATACACGCAGTTAGAGAGAGAGAATGTTTAACATAATTGTTATTATAGGAACGAATCAGAATTGCAAATGACGTAGAATAAAGCACTGGAACTCCTTTTCTTAAATGATTTTTAGAAAATAAATAACAACCAAGAAAACGATGACGTGGAATTAACTCCTAAATCAAATCAGTTTACAGCAGAGTTCTTCGAAATGGAAACTAAATATGGAAAATAGAATGGATAAAAAATAAATTGAATTATTTTCTTTTCTTTATTGTTAGTTTATTCTAATCCGGAGTCTTTAATTTTGTGTAATTTTGAATGGTTTATATTTTTCTCATCCTCATTTTTTAAAAATAAATATTGATATAATTTCTACTGTGATACAAAATCTTACGGTATAGTTGGTCACAGTATTGGAAAATAACTCAAGAGTAAAGGTGAAGTGACGTATAATTGGCCTCCCTGTCAAAACCTGTCAGCTGCATTGGGGGTCTTGAAGTATTGACCGCCTGAGAGGAGCCACTTTATATGCATGAAGATGGGAAGATTGGAAGCCCTTAGCTGATCTGAAAACTTCCTCAGTTCTCTCACAGTTTTACCTCCACCTCTCCCCAACCCCCCAGCCCAAAACAAATAATAAAATAAAATAATGAGAAATAAAACTAAAGAACCGTGAAGGCCGTTGTCGGTACAGATTTGATTTTCGAAAATTGTGAAGAGTGGCGTTCTTAGATGCTCTGTGTAAACTTTATCAGGCTCATTCAAGGTTGATGAAAAGGAAGAGATTAAAACAAAAATAAAAACGAAGGTGCCAGAGAGTTCTCACTACCTGTACAGAGAAGTGTAGTTTTCGAAAAAGATGAAGTTTGGTTTATTTGGTAGAGATGAATTTTGGCTTATTCGGTAGAGATGAAGTTTGGTTTATTCGGTAGAGATGAATTTCAGTTTATTCAGTAGAGAAGAAGTTTGGTTTATTTGGTAGAGATGAAGTTTGGTTTATTTGGTAGAGATGAAGTTTGGTTTATTTCGTAGAGATGATGTTGTTTTATTCGGTAGAGATGAAGTTTGGTATAATCGGTAGAGATGAATTTCGGTTTATTCGGTAGAGATGAAATTTTGTTTATTCGGTAGAGATGAATTTCCGTTTATTCAATAGAGATGAAGTTTGATTTATTTGGTAGAGATGAAGTTTGGTTTATTTGGTAGAGATGAAGTTTGGTTTATTTAGTAGAGATGAAATTTGGTTTATTTCGTAGAGATGAAGTTGTTTTATTCGGTAGAGATGAAGTTTGGTATAATTGGTAGAAATGAATTTCGGTTTATTCAGTAGAGATGAAGTTGTTTTATTCGGTAGAGATGAATTTCAGTTTATTCAGTAGGAATTGAGTGTGGTTTATTTGGTAGAGATGAATTTTGGTTTATTCGGTAGAGATGAAGCTTTGTTTTTTCGGTAGAGATGAAGTTTTTTACTCGGTAGAAATGAAGTTCGGTTTATTCAGTGGAGGTGGAGCTTGGTTTATTTGGTAGTGATAAATTTTGGTTCATTTGGTAGAGATGAAGTTGTTCTATTCGTTAGAGATGAAATTTCGGTTTATTCGATAGAGATGAAGATTAGTATATTTGGCAGAGATGAAGTTTGGTTTATTCAGTAGAGATGAAATTTGGTTTATTCGTTCGAGATAAAGTTTGGTTTATTCAGTAGAGATGAATTTGGGTTTATTTGGCAGAGACGAAGTTTGGTTTATTCGATAGAGATGAAGAGTGGCTTATTTTGTAGAGATAAAGTATGGTTTATTCGGTAGAGATGAATTTCTGTTTATTCGGCGGAGAGTCTTATTGGGCAGAGATGAAGTTTGGTTTATTCGGTAGAGATGAGGTTTGGTTTATGCAGTACAGATGAATTTTATTTGGTAGAAGTGAAATTTGGTTTATTCAGTATAAATGAATTTTGGCTTATTCTATAGAGATGAATTTCGGTTTATTCGGTAGAGATGCAGTTTGGTATATTCAGTAGAGATGAAGTTGGCTTATTCGGTAGAGATAAAATTTGGTTTATTTTGTAGAGATGAAGTTGGTTCATTCGGCATAGGTGAAGTTTGGTGTACTCATTAGAGATGAATTTTGCTTTATTCAGTAGAGATGTTTTATTTGGTAGAGATGAAGTTTGGTGTATTCGGTAGAGATGAAGTTTGGTTTATTTAGTAGAGATGAAGTTTAGTTTATTCAGTAAAGATAAATTTTGGTGTATTCGGTAGAGACGAAGTTTGGCTTCTACAGTAGGGGTGAATTTTGGTGTATTCGGTAGAGATGAAGTTTGGTTATTCGGTAGAGATGAAGCTTGGTTTATTTTGTAGAGATGAAGTTTGTTTTATTCAGTAAAGATGAAGTTTGGGTTATTCGGTAGAGATGAAGTGTGGTTTATTAGGTAGAGATGAATCTTGGTTTATTCGGTAGGGATGAATTTTGGGTTATTCGGTAAAGATGAACTTTATTTTCTTGCTTTTTAAAATTTTTTATCAAAATGTTCATACATTCATAATGAACCAGCCAGGAGAAACTTCTAACTTGCAGATCACCTCTTTTATTGAATGTAATTCCCAAGTGCGAGAAATGAGGAGAAACAAGCGAAAAAGAACTTTGATAAAAAGATGCTCAAGGTGTTTTTCCTACTGAAGCCAATTAGAGGAATGACTCTTGGCTGTTTCGAAACTTCCTCACAGTTCTGTCATCTCGACCCGATGAATGGATGAATAAATGAATGCAGTAATAAACAAATAAACCTGCAGAACGATAACATATAAATAAAACAATGAAATGTAAAGGAGGCTCCCACTTCCGACGTCGGGAGATTTGATTTTAGGGAAAAGGAAACTTCAAAGGCGATGGAATGTGACACAGATTTCTCCAGCGTCAAAAGATAAATGATGCACGGGGAGTTTTCTTTTGGAAATAGTTAGCAAAGTTGTAGGAGGTAATTGTCGAGGGGAAAATTAGAGATCAAAAGGGCAGACGAAAAGGGTGGCGTAAATAGATGTAGTTAGTTCAAACATGGGAGTTATTGAAAATTGAAGACATACGCTATTAGGTAGTGGCTTGTAAAGTTATTATATATATATATATATATATATATATATATATATATATATATATATATATATATATATATATATATATATATATATATATATATGTGTGTGTGTGTGTGTGCGCGCGTGTTAAGTCAGTATGACCTGTGTACGGAATTGATTTCTTGTAATTTAAAAGGAGGAGACACGAAGACTCTTGCTAATTTACCAAGGTCTTGACAACCGGGCAACTTCACCTTCCAAGTAAATTAATTTTTGTTGGCTTCTTTCCCATATTATTTTTTATGAATTTTCTATCTGTTTCGCAGTATTTGGGTTTCTGTGTCTCTAACAATTAATTTATATTAAAATTTTTCTTATTTTAGTTAGAATATATCTGTTGTATTATTTGCCGTAATTGGAGTGCAAATTTTATTACCAATAATGGTTTCCGTTGTTATGAAATTGTTTGGATTTTATCAATATTAAGTACGTTCATATGTAAAGATTCCCCATAACCAGAAAAGAAAGAAATTAGAGTATCAATATGGACGAATGTCGGAATAGTCGAAAATTTGTTTTGTCTTAATGAAGCACCTACGCCAGCAAGCACGTATTACCTATTCTGAAGAGGCGCTTTCTATGCATGAAGGGGAAGATCGACTCTGGCCGTTATTTCCGAACTCAGCAACTCCTGAAGCTCCCCTTGCCCCCGCCCTCCCTACCCCCAGGACTCACCCGCCTCCCTGCTCCACTAGAAAAAGGTAAAAAAAAAAGGGGGAAAAATACTCTTATTGAAGGCAGCGAACTTCATTTTACATCAAGGAAGGTTTCAAAGAGGTTGACAGGAGACACAAATTTCCCCTGGCCAAGCGAAAGGTAAAATACATATCAGAGATCTTTCGAAAAAAATTGTGTATGTATCGGGGAGAAAAGATTGAGTGAAGTTGCAGGGGTTGAATAAGTGAAAGTTACAGGAATGAAGTGGTGGCGGGGGAGGAAGTGGCAAGCATACAGTGTGTAGTAAGTAAACTGATCGGATCTCAGTTTCATTATTTGTAATCAAGAAAAATTGAGATGAGGATGAAACAAATGACCTCTTCAAAAGAATATGGATAGTGATTAATAAAACAAACAAAAGTTGGAGTTTGAGGTAATATTTTGCTTCCATTTTATGTTTGAAACCCGATTGCAGTTGCGGATATGAACTTAAACTCATTGCGTAAATGAAATAAACTTTAATATTTTATTTGTTATTTTATATATGTGTCTGGGAATTGGCTGTACAGAAACATGCGAACCGGAACTCTTGATAAAAGCTACTCCATTTTGCAAGTTCATTTCTTAATCTACTGCGAAGCTCAACTAGCATATGTCGTATCAGGAAATTTTACAGGTGATTTGGTGAAAGAATTTAAAATTGATTTTGTTTAGGAGGATATATGAAAGGAATGTGTGTAAGAGGAAAGTTAATACGGTATTAAAAGTAGAATGGTCAGTGTTGCAGTTAATGGTGGAACAATGGATAATGATAGAATGAGGGAAAATGGGCGTAACAGAAGAGATAAAGCATCTTAGGCAGCGTGAACTCTGCTAAAAAGGTTGGAATTGAACTCGATGAGCCATAAAAACTGGGCATGGTGTAGAGATTAATTGCATGTGTAGCAGGGGATGTTCAATGGTTAAATGATTACCTATATTTTTTATCCAATGACTGTGCACTAGACAGATTTTCAGAGATGAAAATATGGATCAGCATTGGGAATCAGTTCGTCCATGTTTTGAGTATGGAAGTTTGTTAATTCTTGAAAGGAAGAAGGAGGCTTGACTGAATTTCCGAACTGTTAGGATGGAAGAGTCTTAACAGCCAAGAAACAAGTTATGCACCAGACAGAGATGAGTGGCGCATCCTATACAGGATCACGGCGAAGTGATGCTGAGGGTGTCTTTGTTGAAGTAAAAAACGACTTATGCTGTGAAATTTCATCGCAATGCGCGTTTCTCTCTCACTGTGCAGAGGGTAAAGGGTAAAAATAGAAATGGCCAATATGGTTTTTTTTTTTGTGGGTGGGCGCGCTTGCTTATTGGCGACAAATCAGAATTAATGTATATATGCATCTGTATTTATGAATGCGCTGGTTTCTTTATTCATAAATTGCCTATTAAAATTCATGTATCTTTTTGCGACCGAGTCTGTACTGAAATTTAAATTTATATATGTTTATGCACGTGAAACTTGGTGCAATAATCGTAACGAGTTTTGGTGCTGCATAGATTATTGTCATCCATGATCTGGAAATCAGGAGCATGCTCGATGCTGTGAGATGTTTTATTCCTGATTAATCTTTTCAGGCGCTAGAGACACTCGTTCTGTCGTGACATTTACAGTTCACTTGAACAACTTTGTAGGGCCTCAGTGGGGTTTATTATTATTATTATTATTATTATTATTATTATTATTATTATTATTATTATTATTATTATTATTATTATTATATTTTCTCTACTCACACACACACACACACACACACACACACGCTAGCACCAATTATTATTATTTTTTTCTTTCTCTCTCTACTCACACACACACACTAGCACCATGCTATATATGAGTATCCTTAAACCGTTCAGCTTTAAAGTCATTAGCTTTTTTTCTCAGTGAACAGCTAAATAGTATTAGGGTTCAGTAACATAGTTGTTTATGCAAATCTGTCCTACTTGAATACCGTTGCTTCTGAAATATCAGTAGATCAAGTGTAAAGAAAAATAGTTTTTAAACAACAAAGTGAGGTTATAGAAATGGGTTATTACTTTATCTCGCAGTTGGAAATTCCGCTTCACCTCTCTTTCATATACTGTATTGTCTGGAAAACTAACGTAAAAATAACCTTTTACTCAGAACTTTCATTTTTTTTCTACTGGGTCACTACTTGATTTTCAGTTCCTTTGTGCAGAGTTCATATTTTTGCAATGCTATCTCCACAAATATTTTTTCTTGTTTCCAAACCATCTGGCTCAGTGTAAGAATTACTGAGGCATGAATTAGGTTGTGTTTTGTGTTCTTGAATTTTTTTTACTCTGTAGGATTAACATTAAAGGTTGCTTTCCGTCTTATCCCAATTTTTCATTCATGGACCATTAGTGAGGATTAATTTGTCTTCCCACATTTGAGAAGATTTGGGCAATGAAGTCTTTTTTGGAATTAATGCTTGTTCAGTTTCAGTCTTCCAACCCTCTGGATTCAGTGGAATCACTACTGGAGACTAGCCTGTGACGTCTCCCATATTCATACCAACTTGGTCAGTGGAATCGTTAGTGAAGACTAATCTGAAGTACTTCAATATATTATTTATGGATATATATAATTCGTGTTGTCCTCTGACATTCTTCTTCAACGGTTCCCACCGTGATTGATTAACCCTGTTACTAAGGTAGATCACTATTGTGCCCTCCCTCTCATTTCTTGTAATTTCATCATCTTTATTTTTTTATTTTTTCTCATGCCATTGGTCATCTACCGTAATAATCTCACTTCCATACCAGAAGCTTTACTTGAAGTTATGGTATGACAGCATTTTGATTCATTAATTTTTCCTTGAGAGCCGTAAAGCTAGTTGAATCAGTCGATTGTTATCCAGTCTTTTTCCTTTGCCGTATTAAGAGTCATTATTGCTTACAACGTTAAGTCTTTCTTGTAATTTCGTAATTTTGTTTAATTGTATGGAGAAACGTCGATGCTAGCGTACTTTTCATGAATTAGATGAAGGCAAACAATTTTAATCGTAGGGAACAGTGTTATTTCCCTTTATGAAGCTTTGGTCTTGAATGTTATAAGCCACCTTACCTATATTACATCTGAATCGGAGATTCCTATGTACAAAGAAAACTCTGTCGAAGTAAAGCTTACGCTGCAGCTTTGGATATTGTGAAGCGAAATTCAGTGAACAGACATGACCAAAATATCCTAAATTCAGATTCATTTGCAAAACGAAATACATTCAGTATCATGACGAAGCATTGTATGAATCTTTGAAATCAGGTTTTATTTAACTTGCAAAGGGACTAGGGCCATGCCGAGGCCTCTCTCTCTCTCTCTCTCTCTCTCTCTCTCTCTCTCTCTCTCTCTCTCTCTCTCTCTCTCTCTCTGTCGTTTTCTATCAGTGTTTTGTTTACTTTGCTCTCTAGGAGGTGAGACGTATGGAGATAGCGTTTCTCTTTTAAGAGATATTGTTGTATGCATTCCTAGTTTTTTCTTTTTATCTGCAAAATATGATAATTCTCAAACATCTCCTCCATTTTTGGTCTTCTGTAAAAAAAAAAAAAACTTTTGTGCCGGCTTTGTCTGTCCGTCCGCACTTTATTCTGTCCGCACTTTTTACTGTCCGCACTTTTTCTGTCCGCCCTCAGATCTTAAAAGCTACTGAGGCTAGAGGGCTGCAAATTGGTTTGTTGATCATCCATCCTCCAATCATCAAACACACCAAATTGCAGTCCTCTAGCCTCAGTAGTTTATTTTATTTTATTAAAGGTTAAAGTTAGCCACAATCGTGCTCCTGGCAACGACATAGGATAAGCCACCACCTGGCCGTGGTTAAATTTTCATGGGTCGCGGCTCATACAGCATTATACCGAGATCACCGAAAAATAGATCTGTTTTCGGTGACCTTGATTATAGCGCTAGCGGCTGTACAGAAAACTCGATTGCGCCGAAGAAGAAACTTCGGCACATTTTTTGTTGTTATGGTTTCCAAAGTATTTCTAACCTATTCTTTACTTGTAATACACATGCTCAGGAAACGACCTGTCGTCTTTAACTTGACTTCTCTACCTACCGAAGTTTCCCTAAATCTGGCATCTACTTGTGGTATCCATTTTTTATGTGACCACGGACCCGTAGTTAAGACCATCAGTTAGACGCTTTTAACAAACCTCGGGAATCTTGTGTGAGCTTTGATGGTTCACTAGGGGGCCAGAAAATCCAACAGACTGAAGATATGAGTGATGCATGTTTTAGCAGAGGAACCTGCTTGTATAACGTAGGTAACAGATGCAAACGACAAAATTTTCGAAGTCCCCTCACCTCCCTTTGAAGCTTCCCCCTGTGTAAAATCACGTTGGTAACTTTAGTAATAAGATTCCCCTCTCCTCTTATCCAGCGGCCGAGGGGACCTCCGCCATGTTTTCAGAACAGTTTAGCCACCGACGATGCTTCATCTAATGCATGTCAAGTGCTGGTGCTCGCGGACGCTTTTTGCTCTTTTCAAAACGCAAAACTTATATAGCTTATTTGGTGAAAAAAAAGTTTTACTTCTATATTGTTTATCATATTTGTTTACACGGCTTGTTTTAGTTATTATTTTTTGTTTGTGCCGTGCATGGTTTATTTATTTATAGAATATGACTAAAATTTCTTTAGTTGCATATCAGATTTCCTCTCTCTCTCTCTCTCTCTCTCTCTCTCTCTCTCTCTCTCTCTCTCTCTCTCAGTTAGTGCACTGTAAGCTGTAGCTCCCTTTCGTCACAAACAAGGAATGAGCATTCGAACTTTGAACTGGGCGGAGGAAGGAACTTTGTAGTCCTCTGCCGTAAAAAACCAGTCAAGTTTCTGTTTACCTTTTCAATGAATTACATACCTGGTTGTTAGCTTGTGGGTAAAAAGCGAGAGAGAGAGAAAGAGAAAAGAGAGAGGTGGGGAATTGGAGGGAACGAGGAGAGACTTGGATTTGCTTCGCCAAAGTGTTAAAAACCGGGACGACCCCGATGAAATAATCTCTCTCTCTCTCTCTCTCTCTCTCTCTCTCTCTCTCTCTCTCTCTCTCTCTCTCTCTCTCTCTCTCTCTCTCTCTCTCTCTCTCCATCGCTAATGTGTTCAGCATAAACCTCTTTTACCCATTTCCTGAAATTTATGGGCAAAAGGCAACTGTCTCTCATGCTAGGTAATTAGTGATAGTTTTACTGTCTTATCTTGATTGAGTCCTTAAAAAGGAGAGACATGATTGTAGGCTTTAATCACTTAACGTCTTACTAAGTTGACAGCACTTTGTCAAGTTTATGATTAATATTTTACTGGTGTCGTTTTTTCTTTGACTATACCACCGTGATTTTTCAGCTTCCTTATTCATTCAACATTTCAAGTTCATGATTATTACTAATATTGCAGCTGTTAATGGCGTAATTTTGCAGTTTTTCATTTTTTCATCTGAACAACAACTGTTGAAGTGTAAACACACCACCTTTATAAAAGTATGCATTCAAACATTATATGAAAAAGTAAATGATGTTCATGAAACTTTTTTTCTATAAGAATTATCTTACATGAGACGCTGTAGATGAAATTTTAGTCTACTGAATACGAAATTTTGTTTATATACTCCGTTCTATACGCTTTGACAAAGGTATAAAGAAGAGCATGCAAATCTACTCTCCTTTGATCTGACGGCGTTGGCAACGACCGACTGCACAGCACCGAATTATAACCACAGTATTTCTCAGCTCAAAATAATTCAAAGGTGTACAAATTTTAGGTGAAGTGAATTTGGTGCCTTAACGTAATGTAATTCAAGAATTATTATTATTATTATTATTATTATTATTATTATTATTATTATTATTATTATTATTATTATTCAAAGGTATAAAAATTCTAGATGAAGTGAATTCAGTGGAACAACGTAATTTAATTGAAGAATTCTTGATTATTATTATTATTATTATTATTATTATTATTATTATTATTATTATTATTATTATTATTATTATTATAACAGGCACTTATCCAGTGACGAAAAATTACTATTACCGCGTTACAACAGACTACCATTGTTTTGAATGTTTAGAAATCAGATTGCAGAAAACCAGGGTCAGCAGAGGGAGATTCTCGTAAAACCCAAATGAAAATGACAGAGTAGCCTAAAGATACTAGTATATATATAAAAAAATGCTCTGATATACAGCCGTGTAAAAAAATCAGTTAAAACAGACATATTTCCAGGAATTTTATGACATTTTAGGGTATTAGACAGGAGTAATTCACAGATGCCATGTCTTCATTTTACTTCTGAGTTTTCAGCCTTGTGTAGGTGTATCTCAGTTTTGATTTCTTTTTATTATGTGTAACCATGTTTATTTATTCAACTATGTTATTATGAAAGGAGTTGTAGAAATAAATAATGCTTTTATATGCTGGCTACAGTTTTGTCAAAAGAAAAAGATAAAGACAGGGGACTCTAGTTTTTTCTAGCTTCTCAACGGTGCATACTGTATCAAGATGGTTTTTTTTTTTTTTTTTGTAAAAACCTCGGTGATAATACAAATAAATGATCAATTTTGTCGCTTTATTTGGCCGCAGGTTAAGATACAACGTGCTGCGAAAAGCCATAACCGAAAGTTAAACTTAGTAACCACAAGTTAAATTCACGGCCATTCGTCTACCCATGCATGGCGTTCATAAAATCAAGATTAGTCGCGTTGACATTCATAGGATAAGGTCAACCTCGGTGTCCTCTTCCTACAAAGGTATTTGCGTGGTTTGCTGAGCACACTCCTCCGCAAGGACGTCGTAATTCAGGTTACTCAGATATGTCAAGTTGTTGCACGTGGCACTGAAAAGGTGATCCAGCAAATTCTGGTCTTCCAGAATCCACAGTACGTCGCAGTCACACACTAGCCAGCTACCTGCAGTAATGCGAATGGTATTTAAATTGACTTACATGGAATATATATATATGTGTGTGTATATATATATATGTATGTATATATATATATATATATATATATAATCATATGTGTGTGTGTGTGTGTGTGTGTGTGTGTGTGTGTATAATCATGAAGCTACAAATGTCGCTTAATATCAAATTCACGCTACCTCGGGAGTATCCCGATAGGGAATTATCACCGAAGGGGAATTTATAAGTGATAAATGGATTGGTACTGCCGGGTCGCGATCCCACGACACAGAACTTATCCAGCAACTCCAGTCGACGTTCTACAACTGAGCTATTCCGAGGTAATGTGAATTTGATATTAAGCGACATTTGTAGCTTCATGATTGTATATAAATCACGGTATGATAAAAAAAATATCATATATATGTATTTGTTAAGTAGGATTCCCTTGTTTCTAAAATATCATTCGCTCACTTTTTGCTCCTTGTGAGACCATGAAATAGCAGAGGAATTTTCGTTTAAACATGGAATGTGTAGTGCAATTTTTTCTCTATTTGTTTCCGCTATCCTGGGAGTTAAGAATGACCCGGCTGCCGGTCAAATATTAATTCAAAATATTGTTACGTTGTGATTTCAAGACTTCGTCAATGTGATTGAAAGCCGAAATCAAGACTGAAAATTTTATTACATAACCAAAATGTTGATTTTGATTGGCTGAAACGGGAAATAGATAACCTTTAGAAATCAGAGAAATTCTTTTATTTTGTATAAATAAAAATGGGCAACAAGTCGTCCTCCTTTGTTGAGGGAGAGGACACGGGGAAGCTTCACAAGGCTTCTGAGTATCTGTTGAAATTTTAATAAACATTGTGACAAGATAAATGTTACGACAGACTAATCTGTCGGTAAACTGAATGTCAGTTTTTTTACGAAGTGCGAACCCTTTTATGTTTAAAGTCTGAATTTTACGTTAATTGGCTTTTCCAGTTATAGCAAACAGCTTTTTGTGCCTCATCTTGTCTGTCATTGTTATCTCCACATAAGTTACCTTATATTCTATGAAGCCAATGCCGTCTTTGCTTTTAATGACGGGATGCTGTCCCTGAGAGCTCTCATTGCTCTCTTTTGGTAACGGGGCAATAACGGATAATTTAAGTTACGAACAAAAGTTAGCATTTATCCAACTCTAATGATGGATGTGTGCTACTTATTTGCGTCTTTAAACATTATATATCTAAATAGTAACTGCTGAAATTCAATTCATCTTTCAGTCTGATTAAATATTTTTAGTTTATTTCCGAATATTTATGAAGTCATTTATATTATTGCTATTGGTTACCAAGGAATGTCACAGATTACCTACCGAAGACGCTAAACCATCCATATTCTGTCGATACGTTTCGCAGGACAGGTTCGAAGGCCTCTTCATACAGGTGCTTCATGTGATTCATATCAAAGTTAACCTTAGTGCTAAGACCAACTCCTGGGGGAAGGATACACAATTATCATAATCATTTCCAAATTTGGAGTTTCCAGGAAGTTTGAGGGATGGGAGGCTGAATTTTGCTCTGTAAAGGATTTTGTTAAATAAATGATTTCTTGGAACCACTCGACAACAAAATCATTCAGTGGAAGATAGTTTTAAATTTCTTAGTCCCTAGCAATAACTCTAACGAGTCATTGCACAGAATACAATAACGTTCGTTTCAATTATTCTAACCCTTTCCTCCTGTTTTTTCTTGAGTGAATAAGGAAGGAACAGACCACTCTTTCCCAAGGAACATGCCCCTCTTTCCAAAAAGGTCGTGGAAACCAAACAGTGAATTATATCTGAAGCAACAGAGGGAAATAATCTGTGAGAAGCATTTCTCCTTTTCCTGGAAGGTCGTACAGTTTTTCAGCAAAAGTCTTGAACGATCGAGTAGTACCTTTTCGAAACAGGGATTATTCGGGTGACTCCCAGGAACTTACTGTACACTAGTGGGGGACGCAAAACGCTTTCTTCGAGCAGATTTCTGTTTTTGTATATATTCATTAGCGTATTTCTCCATCTTGAGTATAATGTAATTCTACAAACCCATTTCGTATTACGCACATATATTCACGTTCGCGCATCATGTATGTGTGTGTGTGTGTGTTTAGTAAAAGAAATGCGTTCACTGTTGTTCCCGTCTTCCTTGTCATGATTTCCCTCGCTCAAAAAGACAATTATAACACAAGCCTCCTTGACACTTTCATGAACTTCCCCTAGAAAGAAACTTGCTCTGCCTACCAGCACGACTGATTGACCGTGAAAGAAACCAGCAAAGTATTGCATGTGCTGGTAATCATCTCGCCGACGTGTCTTTGCGTAACTATGTCCATTTTCCTGTCATTCATTCTCGTTTTATTTCTACATCTCAGCTTCGAGTTTTTCTGTTCTGTACTATCTTTGCTCTTGCGTTTTAGTTCTACCTTTCACTAGTGAGTTTCTATCCGTTTCTCATGAAGTTTTTTATTACCCAGCTATTTAATAGGGTCTTTCGTGTTGTTTTTTGCAAGGTCCTCATTTCGCTTATGCAGAATATCCATGAGACTCTCATGACACTAATAAATAATAGTAATATCAGTAATAGTGTTAGTCTTTTCATGTTATTGTTGCTTTTACCAGTTATTGATAGACTATTGCACATTCTTATTTCTAAAAAAATTTTGTTAAATAAATTAATTTTACTTTACTAGCCTTTTTTTATCTCATGTATTATATATCTTTTTTATATGATTCGATATTCATGTTATTCAGTGATTAGATTATATTCCAGCCTCTCTCCCCATTCGCACCCACATGCATTGAAGACACAAAACATATTTTTAAAATTTCCTTAAAACTACTCATTTGTAAGTGCAGTAAATGCGAATACTCAAGACGCCTATTCGAGTACCCGCACATTTTAGAAAATGCCTCTTCAAACTTGGTTTCATAAAACCGAAAAGATCATTTTTAAAAACTCGTGAGGTCTTGTGAATAGGTCTTGAAAGTACATTCAGATGTGATAATTGCAGATTTTAGCCAATCGATTATTAGCTTAGGGAAAATTAATTTGTAAGGGTACAAGTTTAACCAAATAATTTGGGTTTAGAATTCTGTCAACGTGTGGGTAATGTGTTCTGTTACTGGTCCCCATTGTTTTGTAAATTCCAAAGTTTCTGGGAAGGCTATGACATTTTTTTTTTTTTACCTTTCTTTATTGATGGAAATTTACCTCAACCTCTCTTCAATTTGCTAGAGCAAATTACCCACTGAAGAGACAATAAGGTCCAATGCAAAAAGTATTCTTAGTTTCTGGTCATAATGAGGATCATTAACGTTTTTTCCTCAGGGTTTTCCCCTTACGGAGTTGAGTAGCTAATGAGTTCTCTTCACTGTCTTCCACCTGATTTACGTCTGCCAGGACTATTATCCTGGGCCAAGTCTTTCTCTGTGACCTATGTCCGTGGTCTTCTGGACATTTCCGCTCGTCTGCGTCGCCCAACTGTCAGAGCGAGAATATGCCTAAGTAACATTTTGCATCTGTCACCCTTGTAATTGCTTCTGTTCCAATCTCATTACTTCCCCAAACCTCTAAACCCTTTCGATCTATGATTTTCTATCTATCCTCCCAGACTCTCTCTCTCTCTCTCTCTCTCTCTCTCTCTCTCTCTCTCTCTCTCTCTCTCTCTCTCTCTCTCTCTACAAAATGTTTTCCTTGCGTAGGTGGTATGAGTGAGAGGTGTTTGAGGCTGATGACGTCAAGTAACGTCATCCCACTCCCAACTCTTGAGATCCCAATTAAGTCAAATGACGTCATCCCTCGATTTTTTTTTTTTTTTACATTTTGTTTGTTTCCAGTCAGTAACATATTGCAATATAGTAACGTATTAAGTTTTAATGGGACACCAAAACTACCTTGATAACATGAAAAGTAAGTGTACAGCAAGCAATGCATGCAAGGAGGGCATTGCTCTGTCCATAATCGGTCAGAGCATACTGTGCCACAGACAAGTTTTGTGACCCTCCCCCACCCCTCAAGTCTCAAAGGACAACGAACTAAGGGAAAATGGTCAGATCTTCAGTGTCTCTAACTCTGTCTCTCCCATCACCTCCACCCCCCGCCCCTCTCTCTCTCTCTCTCTCGACTACATGCAGCATCTGCATAGGAGGTATAACAGTATAGATCCTCTGATAGAGAGAGCTGAGGAGAATATGTCGATGACAGGTCTTTTGAAAAATAATAGGAAGAGAGAGAGAGAAAAGAAAGAGGAAATAAAAAGGAACAAAGATGGAAAGAATCCCATTAATGAAGTCAACGAACGGGATTTTACATCTTGGGGACGTTCAAAGAGAAGAGCACGAGAATAAAACTTTCTCGGAGGAAGCCAGGTGTAAAATTGACTTCAAAGATCGTTTCCGGAAGTGCGTGTCAAAAGCAAAGAACTGAAGGATGGAAAGAAAAAAATCTTAGAAAGCAGATAAAAATGAGAGGACAATAAGTCAGGCAAGAGGGAACCGAAGTGAGAAATATGGTAAAAAAAAAAAAAAGATGAAAATATCGTCCTAAACGTGGTATTCTTTATATTAGTAGGAATAGGATGGTTCGCAGGAAAGTTGATTAAGAATGATGGCAGCAATCTCATATACATAAAGTAAGATAGAGAGAGAGAGAGAAAGAGAGATGAGCTGTTGACCCTTCTTTATCTCTGTGTTAGTACATGCATCGGTAGTTTGTCTTCGACCACATTAACAAAGGTGGTCTACATTTCCTGAGAGAGAGAGAGTTACCTAATATTATTAAGCTGTCATTAAGATTAACGTTGTTCTGGCATCAGGTCCAATGAAAGCCTTCTTCCTTCGCTTGTCATAAAAGGGAAGAGGACACAGCAACACTATATAAACGTCATATTCTCTGATCCAGAGCGATAGCCCTCGAGAAATGGCTTTTTAAATGCATTAAGTGACGCACCGCCAGGGCTGACCTGTTTCTGAAAACATGGCGGTCATCTTGCGGGAAGGCGAGGAGCGGTAATCTTATTGCTGAAGTGGCGAACGTGATTTTAAACAAAAGGAAGTCTCAGAGTGGGAGCCAGAAGACACAAATTTCCCCCCTGCGTGTGTTATGCAAGTCGAACACGGAAGCTCCTCTGCTAAAACCAGATAGCAAGTGAAGGGAGGACCAACGCAATTTGCTTGCCTGGGAGTGTGAAGAGTTCCAAATAAAGCTGTGCAGTAGTAAGAGAGTGAAGCAGTGAGAGAAGAGATTGTTTTTTAAAATAAGAATAAAAATAAAGATTACAATATGTGGAAAATGTTTAGCAAAGCCACGCGCTGTATTGGAAATAATTACTTGATGGAAAACGAACGGGAATTATACGCCTCTTTTGGAAACCAATGACTAGGTTTGAATCAGCCACAAAATAATTATCGTGAGAATTAGTTTTCCAGGGCATATCTGGAAAGGAGAGAGAGAGAGAGGTGGGGAGGTTGGGGGGAGAAATGGCTGGTACATAAATGATTCTCTCGGAAGCGAAAAATGAAAAACTAATTCAATTCATACCTACTCTCCTTAACAAAGAAGCCATTTCGTCTTCCAAATGGATGTAATTTGGGAAAATTTCGGTGGTTCGTTTGCCAGCGCTGCATGTTTTAGAGAAATCTTTCCAAACTGATTGCAGTAAATGGTTCTTCTTAACTTAATTTGCTTGGGAACTTATTGAAGATAGGTTCACAAATGGAAAAATGGAAAGTTTTTGTTTGAATTAAAACATTTAGTTTATGATTAGTTTATATAATGTGTGAGCAATACCTTCTCCATCCATATTGTTACCAGACATAGAGATTTCTTGCAAAGGCTATAAAAAACATTATTTTTTGGTCCATTTTATCAATAAATAAAAAACTGCGCAATGCTCTTGATCGTCAGTATTCGTGTCATCTCTCCTAGCGATTTAGCTTGTGTCTTTGGCTTTTTGATACATTGACGTCTCTCGTCCGTGCAACCAAGGCTTTCATCTAGAATTTTGTTCAAGAGATCTGTTGATGAGTATGCGAGCCCTCCTTCAATCAGTTACCTTGCATTTCAGTGTGTTTGTTACTGAATATATCACCATGTTTACCAATCTCTCTTTTAGCCCGTTTGCTTGCAATTGGGGTTTAGTCACTGAACTTTGCTAATTTCTTTATTTCTCCCCAACCAGTTAGCTTGCGTCTCAGGATTGGTTATTGAAATCTATAAATGTTTTTACCATCCCGCCTCCTCCAGTGATCGTGCTTTTGGGCTGTACTAATATAGTTTTTCATCTAAGGTCTTGTGACAGCAAAGGAAACTTGTCGGTCTCTGCAAACAGCAAACACTCACATTTAATTCACAATTTCTTATCATACAAATAAGGCGTCTGCATGATTCCCTCATTGCCTCAACCATCAAAATATTTGCAATCAGTACCCTTATTAAACTTGACGTTCACTCTGATGAAGTTAATTGTTTTCATCTGTGTTGCCATTACCTCTGCCACGGAGATTATATACAGTGCGTATTTACGATCCTCTGCAAGGGCAACAAGTAATTAGATACCGGGAAGTTGTATCTACATAAGTGATCTTTTGTGGAAGGAAAGGGATGGTCTGTCCAGCCGTAGTTTAGATTTGGGTCTAGGGACTCTCTTGCTATTGTTATTACAACTTCTTGAATCAGTTTTTCATCATATATTCATGAAATGGGCTGAAAATGCGGATAACCCTCTGAATATTTGAATATTTAAGTATTATATGAATACAAAACCCTTCTTTTTCAAGGTCACGACGTCACATAAGTAGTAAAAATCTTTAGGAGTCGTACGCGGTTGTTCTCTAAATATAATGAATTTTCAACAAAATGTAAATACCATTCACTTACGTTTATATTTTAATCACATTTTAACCGTAAAGACTTTGACTTAATTGGGACAATCTGAGACAAATATTAATTTTATTAATTTTTATGCACCGACATAATTATATAAAATGAGAAACAGGACTATGTTAAACAGAAACAACTCTCCTCATGTCAAAAATTCATCATTTCAAAATTCACTTCAGCGAACGTCATTTCTGACGTAAGGTAATGGAGGATTTTTATGATTCACACAGCTAAAAGAAAAAATTAGAAATTTTACCTTACCTCGAAACATGTCTACGTCGGTGGTGCGCGCATCGAGTTTTCGTATGTCCAGGCTTCGCAATATTGGAGTGGAGAACCAAAAGGCTCCAGTGGATATGTGCTGTTGGAGAAATGGATAGACAGATTGATAGATAGAGGAAGAGATAGAGAGAACGATAAAAACAAAGAGAAAGTGATAGATGGAATTTTTGTAAAGAACAACAGCGTTGGATCGGAATGGACAGAGAGGAATGCATGTGGGCGTGAGATTATTAGGCGACGTAGAATGTTTGTATAGAGGAAAATCGTTAAATTACAGTTTACAAGCGCCGCAGAGAGAGAGAGAGAGAGAGAGAGAGAGAGAGAGAGAGAGAGAGAGAGAGAGAGAGAGAGAGAGCGCAACTAAAATGAAAGTAACTGAGCAGTTCAAAAACTTACAGTATTGAGGCTAAATATTCTGTCTTAGTTGTGCAAGGCTTTTAAAAAACTTGTTGCCATTGTAATAAAACGTGCATTGCGTGAATAGGTAAATCCGTGGCAAACATAAAAAATCAGCTTTTGTTCATTTTAGCTTTGTAAATTTAATGCATTAACCCACATTTAGAGAACATTAAACAGAATTATAATTGAATTATTCAATAAACCATTAATCTTAAAACATAAGAATATTTCATTTCATAGTTTAGTTTTTAAAGGTGAATGATAATGTGTATGAATATTATCGGGAGAGAATTTATATCATATATGGGACCTAAAATTTCCATGATATTATTTTACCATGGAGATTGAATAAGTGTTTACTGTTAAAAAAAAAAGACACCATACATATGTTGAATAACGATGAATTCCATTTTTTTAATATTCTTCATACCATTTCATAAATGAAGGGTTATATTTTGAAAATAATTACATAATTACACTATAAATTACGGCGGCTCAATTATCCAAAATGTATGAATACTTTTGGGAAAGGGGCAACGTAATTACAAACATATTTACGTAAGCGAAAAATGCGTAGAAGCAACGAACGAAAAAGTTTATTTTATAATGGCAGACACGAAATGCCGGTAACGATTTCACATGCAGTAGAAATACTTGCATAAGGGTTTTCAAAAAACGAAATAGACACAGTTCCCAAACGGCCTGAAAATCTTTTATTCAGGATCGGTTTCGCATGCTCTTTGAGACTTGGCAAGGTGTTGCAGCTGTGTTACCTGATCTACAACAGCGCTTGTATTTCTTGTAGGTACTTTTTGTTTTGCAGGATTGCATTTCACACACACGGATCTCTACAAGGTATTTGCTGGAGTTTTCATCGGCTTGAGGAAAACATAGTTCACATTCTTGTTTTCTCACGAGCAGTGGTTTAACAACAAATGATTTATTTCCCCAGCTATGTCAGGCTTAGAAATTTTTGAATACAATAACATTTATATTATTTATCTAGTAACGCTGAAGTCTTTTATCATAGGAATAAACAGTTTTTGCCATATTATTCCTGTACTAGGCTACAAAGTCAGTTCGTATTTTCTTCAATAAAAATATTGTTGACTTATTTTGTCTTAATCAGTTAGAACGCCCTGGTTCATCATCCTATTATTATCGTTCTTTTTATTGTTATTGTTTGAGCAATTTTGCCATTATAAAGGTTATTTTTATCAAATAAATATCTTATACCCGGAAGGGATAAGCAAATGCAGAAACGAAAATTAAAGTCAATAAAAATGTTATAAATTTCATCAGAGGACTGAAGGATGAAAGTTATCATATAAAAATGCAAGTAACGATATAAAAAAACAAGTAAAATAAAAAAAAAATAACATCACTTCTGCACACCTAACATGGTATAAATGTTCCCAGATTAGTCTTACCTTTCAGTTGGATTAAAAAAACAAAATCTTAGTTTCCAGGTATTTCTATTCCCTTCTTCATTTTCAAACTTGAAAGATGAAGTGTAGTAACAGTGAAATCAACGTTTATTTGCAAAATACTTGATGCTCTTTTTATATCCTGATCTGTTAGAAATTTCTCTCAATTTTTATTTGCACGAATGCTCTTACATAATTCTGGTAACGATATTTTCATATTTCACACTACCTTTTCCAGTTCTATATAGTTTCAGCATGATATTTGCCCTCCCTTTCATTTTTATTTTATGCCGAGTGTAATAGTATTTTCAGATTATATATATATATATATATATATATATATATATATATATATATATATATATATATATATATATATATATATATATATATATATATATATATATATATATATATGTGTGTGTGTGTGTGTGTGTGTGTGTGTTGTGTTTGTGTGTGTTTTTGCGTGCATTTTAGTGCTTGTGTTGGTAAAATAAAATTGTTAAATTCTTGACTGAAATTCGTGTATAGTGTTGGCAGAGAATAAATGTTACTTACATGTAAAATTGACAGGATGTTCGATAATTAGTCTTAGAGGGCAACGACGTGGCCTTCAGGATATTAGCCTTTTCTCAGAACGTTAAACGTTCAAAGTTGTTTTTATCATAATTGTTGATATATAAATATATATATATATATATATATATATATATATATATATATATATATATATATATATATATATATATATATATATATATATATATATATATATATATATATATATACGTTTTTATTGCTGTCTGAAAGGAACAAGCCAGAAAGGGCATTAAATTGTTGAGTAGGCTTCTGCTCTATTTGATGATTATATGTAACAAAAAACTATATAAAGCATCAGCAATTAAAGAAGATTTTATTATATTTTTGCCAATTACTTGTATATTGCATTCGTTATATGTGCTCCGATTCATTTTAATATAATTTTTTATTATTTTTATTCGTAATTTAACCATTTGACATGAATGGGAAGCATGAGCTTGTGGAGAGTTTTGCAATAAGTATTATGGGTTTTTCCGTGGTAATTGGGCTAATTAGCGGTGTTTGGAGAATTTGCGATGAAAGATTGAGTACTCAAAGCTTGGAAAAGGAAATGGCCTCGAACTCCAGGCAGAAGTTTAACATTCAGCTGACATGTACCAATTAAGGAAGGAGATTTTGTCACTGAAGTACAAATTAGAATATTCCCAAGGTTATCTGTACTTACAAGGTTATTGCTACACTAACTATTTTTCCTGAAGGTCAAAGAAATAGCCGTCTTGTTTCTTGGACCTTCCTATATTGCTTATTTTGAATGGTATAAGTCCAAGTTTATGTCTGTTTTTTTTTAACAAAATGTTTCATTCATATTTATTGTTTTCAGTTTTTTTTCATGAACATCACCGATAGTGTTCCTGTTGCTAACCACCAGCCCCTTGCTAAACCTATTGGTGTCGGCAGATATGAGGGCTTAATAGTCTTTTTCTTAATTCCTGAGTTTTTCGTGAATTTACAGTTAGTAAGTATGATTGCTGTAACACTTTTTGTATTCATAAGATCTTTCCCTGAGTTTTCAGAACCACAATTTGTCCCTCTAAATTACACACAAGCATACACGAATAACTGCCGAAACAAACGTTATGTTCCTATTATTGCCATATACTTTTTTTCATATATCAGCGTAGGATATCCTATTAGACGTGGACAACAAAGCTAATACCTGACAAAGACGGATTAACGACAGAGAGAGAGAGGTAGTGTGGAGTTGTATAAGCGTATTAGCAAACTCCTCATGACCGACTTTCATAGCTTACGCTCTTGGTGAAAATTCCCCGAGCCATATATAGGCAAAAATCCCTCTCTACTTACCCCTAGCTTATTCCCTTGCAAGTAAATGACTTCTAGTTGTTTGAGGGGTAGAAAAACACCCTGCGGGATGAAAGATATGTCGTTGTAACTCAGGTCGAGCACGCCTAAGTTTTCCACTGAAATTAAGAAATATTATTATTATTATTATTAATGATGCGCCCAGTTCACAAGAAATAGTCCTGAGAGATCTGAGACATATTAAGAAAGCTTGCACAAGATAAATTACACTAAAATGGAAGTTAAATAGAGTGAAATAGTCGATAAATTAATCGAAGTATAAACAAACAGAAATACATTCACATATAAACAATAGCTGGTAAATAATTCACAGCATGTTATTTTGTGGACATAAAAGAGCCGTTTTACCATTGTCCAAGAGGAAATGTGTACAAAAGATAATATAAAGAGAATGATGTATATTTAATTGTGTCAAATACTACAGTATACCGTGTAACCAAAGGTGTAATCATTCCCACGTACTCAAGTTTTTTGTTTATTAGTGTAATGAACCTTATCTTTTGACGGGTATACAGAGGTTGGATAAGGCTCACAGGTGGACACTAATAAGAATTTTTTCCCATGACATTGAGAAAAGAGGAAGAGAAGGAAAGAATCCCATTAACTTACTGAGTAGATTCAACAGACTGGATACTAAAATGCGAAAGAGAAAATAATTGAAATACGTGTAATTAAAGTAATTGATTATTCTGGCCAATGCATGTTAGATCCAGCCATAAATAGAAAAATAGAATTTAATGTCAACGGCCTACCACGAAAGTTTATGGTAACTTACGTGAAATGAAAACGTCAGACGGCAGACTTTTGATGAGGTTCTTTCCAATGTACAGCGTGGTGAGAGGTAATGTAGGCAAGCCTACGAAACCCTCAATGCTGGTGAGTTGGTTGTCACTGAGGGCGATCATCTGCAATGGAAGGGTTCTGAGAATATCATCTGAGGCCAAGAAATCTTGAACATCGGTTGTGATATGCTATACTCTTAAGATCTCTCTGTCTTTTCTTTTAATTATTTTGTTACAATGCTGATCAGAACATCTGGTTTTAGGTACGAGGTATATCATTAAGCAATACATACCCAATGTACTGAATGGGTACGTTTTATCTTTGAATTTTAGGATTATACTGTTTATCGAGTATATTATGCCCATGAAGCAAGTTTTGTTCATTGGATGCACTTTGTTCAATTGGTTTCTTGTTCGAGACCATTGCCTGAAGAACTCAGATCTTAATGTACTACTAGTTTCTGAAACACATTTCCAGTTTAAAGTTAGAATTTTTATCCAAATCACGCTTTTCATTGGATTCCGTTTTCTCAAATGTCTGTATAATGTACGAATTTACATATCTATATATAAATGATGTGCACACACTTTAAATGTTTCATTATTGATGCATACCTACACACACACACACACACACACACACACACACACACACACACACACACACACACACACATATATATATATATATATATATATATATATATATATATATATATATATATATATATATATATATATATATATATCACACATTACCACAGGTGAAAAATAAGAAACGGGGTATAGGTCCTGACCGGTTTCGACTTTATTTCCAAGCCATTGACGAAGGACTGATACAGAGTGTGAGAAGTCACAAATATATATACTACAAGAACAGTACTGACGAACATACACAACCGTTAGAGGCTCCATATCCCCACTCAGGCCGGTGTCGAGGTAGGAGTGGCCTTTAAAACTCATTTGGCTAAAAATCACAATAGACTCTCAGGGGACATTGCTGATAAACAGACCATACCCCACCTCAGATCCACACCTGACAGGTGTCATGGAGGCGGAGTTTGGAAACTCATTAACATTACTACCCTCGTACTGTGTTTACAAATATGATAATCCTATTTTCATATATCTCTACTGCCTACCTTAAAGTCAGTGTTTTCATCTATGTTTTTAAGAGCATTACGGGTATGTAGCCCTGAATATATTGATGATGAAATAGATAAGATTAGAATGCAGGCAAAAATTGAAATATCCTGATAGTGTATTAAACAGTGCATTTGAAGCGGCAAAAAGACTATGTATCAAAACCAGAAAGAACCTTACAACACAAAAAAATTTGCTTGTTCTGCCTTATAATAATAGTATGAAAGATATCCTCATCTTCTTAAGAATTTTGGTGTTAATGTCGCATTTAAGAAAAATACAACAATGAAAAATGTACTTATCAAGAACTCCCAGACAATATTAAAGGGTGTGTATATAAAATTCCGTGTAAGTCTTGTGACAACTTTTATATTGGCCAAACCGGGAAAGCACTGGAAAAAGAATTGAACAACATAAGAAATGTGTGAGATATGCACAAGGTAACAGTGGTATATTTGTACATGTTAGTGAGAACAATCATGCTATCAACTGGGAAGGGGCAAAAGGATTGTATATTCTAATAATGCACTGGAAAGGAACATAATGAATCTAGCTTCATAAAAGAAAGTTACAACCATAATATGAATATCAGTTAAGGGATGTATAAACTTGATCCTTTAATATCAAAAGAAATTTGTAAATTGTTTAAACTTTAAGGTAGGCAGTAGAGATATATGAAAATAGGATTATCATATTTGTAAACACAGTACGAGGGTAGTAATGTTAATGAGTTTCCAAACTGCCTCCATGACACCTGTCAGGTGTGGATCTGAGGTGGGGTATGGTCTGTTTATCAGCAATGTCCCCTGAGAGTCTATTGTGATTTTTAGCCAAATGAGTTTTAAAGGCCACTCCTACCTCGACACCGGCCTGAGTGGGGATATGGAGCCTCTAATGGTTGTGTATGTTCGTCAGTACTGTTCTTGTAGTATATATATTTGTGACTTCTCACACTCTGTATCAGTCCTTCGTCAATGGCTTGAAATAAAGTCGAAACCGGTCAGGACCTATACCCCGTTTCTTATTTTTCACCTGTGGTAATGTGTGATAAATGAATCACGTACAAAAGTGATAATAATCATATATATATATATATATATATATATATATACATATATATATATATATATACATACATATATATATATATATATATATATATATATATATATATATATATATATATATATATATATATATATATATATACATTTACATATATATATATATATATATATATATATATATATATATATATATATATATATATATATATATATATATATATATACATACATATATATATATATATATATATATATATATATATATATATATATACACACACATATATATATATATATATATATATATATATATATATAATGTTTGTGCTGAAATTGTATTGTTATTAAAGAATGAAATTTCAACACCTAACACCGAATATGAAGAGCTTTCATGTACATTTTCCGTCCGCATAAAAGTACGTTTATTCCCTCTCTTCCGAGAACATTGTTTCCACACAGCGAGCAAGCGTTTCCCCTACTTGCATTTTTTCCCATTTTTGCAACTTCCTTCTCACAGATGTCTCGGTATTTCGCTCTTATTAGAGAGATGTTTAGCACGGAATTGCTCCATTACTTTTTAGTATATCCCAAAACTATATAGAATTCCTTCTTAACGCTGTCGGGCGTTCTCTCCCTCCCTCTGTTTCTTCTTTTGGGCGACCTTCTTCTTTCCGTTCTTGTTGCTCTCTTTGTGTTCTCAGGGTGGGCAGAAAAATGGGATAAATGTCGCCTCTGTTTTTACGTTCAAGCTCCTAAGCGTATCTTGTGTCTTCTTTAATTGTCTAAAAATAAGGAAAAGCTAAAAAAAAAAAAAAAAAGTAATCTTGTTTCCAGTGCTGCTTTCCTTTTCGTACTGGCATTTCTTCCTCTTTCTCCCTAAATTTTCTAGCGAATAAAGTTTTTTCTGGTCTCATACCAAAATGTTTAATAATGGTTTTTTGTTTCGAAAATTGTGAGAAACGCTGCACCGGGTAATATTGCCGTACAGGCAGCCATAAGAAGTATCCATTTCTATTAGCATATATAAAAGTGCACAAAGGATAATGGCTTCTTCTTGCGTGGTAATGCTTTATTTTTTCTTCATTTTGTCCTCGCGCTTTCACTGTGCGCTCGAGCTATTGCAAGATGGTTATCAGAATAGAAAATTATACTGTTTTCTTGTCGCAATTATTTCTTATTGAACTATAAAGAAGTCGAGTCGAACGTCAGTGTGTGCTTGATGATTAAGAGATTTGTAATTGCTATGTTTTGAAGTTTGGAAAGCCGTTTTAGATCATGATTCATTATCATCTAAAAAAAAAAAAGAATGATCTAAAAAATGCCTTGATTTGTGACAAATACCTAAATAGTTAATGTTTGGTGAATAATCTCAGACTAAATCTAAGTCGTCAATATTAACTGTCAGTTAAAATAAATATTTCAGAATGCACCGAATCCAGTATTTAACCAGAAGGAAGTAAAATCAGTTAGAAACTGGTTACAACAGATCGAAAATCATTTTCTTACCTCGAGAAGCGGAAAGTTGACCAGTTCGGAAAAGTTGAAGCTCTGCAAGTGATTCGAGTTGAGTCTGATCAAACGAAGCGTATCTTGGCATCCGGCAAAGGCACCTTCCTCAATGCCCCGAATTCCGCTTCCGTAGAGGTTCATTTCCTCAAATGTTTTACCATCTGTCGGGAAACAAAAGACCAAAGACACGGATGCATCGGAAGAACCTGGGAAATTCTGAAGGAGGAGGTGCACTGAATGTAAATAAACGGATGTTAGAGAAACGTAAGGGTAAAACGTTGAATGTTAGATGGATATTCAGCAAGAGGAAATATGTTAGTTCTGACTTTTTTTTTTTGGTACATAGGTCATTGGGACGTGCGCCCCATTGCCCCTGTCTAGGTCATGCCATAAGGAAACAAGAAATAAAAGGGAAGAAAGAAAAGTGACTTAAAGCCAAAGGAAACGATAGGTTCGCCTGGTCCAAATGGAGACTTTGATCTGATTGTTCCACTGTAATCCGAAGATCATATTGGATCAAATTCGTACTGAAATGATGCTTACGTAGTGTTGAACGGGTAACGTAGAAGTAACATTACTTCTAAAATCAATTTCTTTTGGGTTCCTGGCATTTTAAAGTATTATGAGAAAACCATTTAACGTTCAAGGATGCCATGGTTGTCGTGGTATAGGAGTAAAACGACGTTGGTACCTGCGATATCCTAAGGATCTTAAGTATCAGAAATGAATATTGTGAGTTGCTCCAAGAAAATTTTAAGTCATAACCTTGTCTAAGAACTTATACATAACGACAGTGTACTAATTTACCTAATCAAAACGCTTTAGAAGACAGAGAATATAAGCCTCTCAGCAGTGTCTAACACCTCTGTATTGATCTTCAGCTGTGATGCTGTATTGTCAAAATTAAGAACGCTTGTGCTAGGGACTGTTACAATAAAGACCACTATACTTTTTCGTAATAAGTGTTATTATTTCTCTCTCCGAGACAGAACATTTTGGGTGCAGCGGGACTCTGATTTGTTTTGAGTAGCGTGACTAATCTCCCATAAAACTATGAAATAATGAGGTGCACCAGTTCTCGAGTTCGATGTATAATATCCGAGGCTGAATGATATATATATATATATATATATATATATATATATATATATATATATATATATATATATATATATATATATATATATATATATATATATGAGTACTATAAGTGTAGTTTGATATTTTCCTATCAAAATCGGTATATATTCAAAATCATCCCCATAAGGTTTTTAATATTTTAGCGCCTTTTACTGTGTTCTTAATATATTTATGGAACAGTACTTAACTTCATGTTAGATCTGTTATCTGGCAGCAATTCCTCAGTTTTATTAGTTTACAGTCACATCTGAGCTTTAGTTTTATTTAACATTTAGTAAGCTACCGTAGGGGATCCCACCAAGTTTATATTTAGCTGACAGGGAATGAACTTAAATCATAAATTTTCGTGTGGAATTAGAAACGGAATAATTATTGATGCATGACGACAATTGAGTATTTTGAAGAAAGAGAACCATTCGTAAGTATATGGAGGAGTGACTCTGGATTGTTGTAGGAATAGTTTTGAGACAATAAAACGCTTTGTATCGATAATTGCGTAATGGCTCTATAGTGGGTGCTGGATAGAGACGTTAGAGAGAAATTAGATGTAGAAAAAACGCACTTTTTACCAAGTGCAAAGATGAGATGTTGATGTTGGACAGTTTCCTTATCGGGAGAAACTAGAAGCTGGCGAATTATCTTTATTGTTTGAAAGGTTATGATAATGAAACGTGAAACTATTAATTCACTGAGGAAAATGCTTTTTGCGAAGTGCGAAGGTAAGACATTAAGATTGGATAGGTTTCAGCTGGGGAAAGACTACAGACACTGGTGAGTTAACTTTCCAGTGTTTGAAAGGGGAAAAAGATTAACGTGTCATCAAGAGTATCGTAAAAAAAAAAATAAGTGGAACAGAAAAATTTGCATGGAAACTGCGTATAGATGGTGGAAGAATATTTAGTGTTGGAATTGTATGGAATTTTTGGGTAAATATCTGAAGCTCAGTTTTGGAGCTGTCTTTGTTGTGAAAGTGAAGCGTGATTGCTTAGATTCTAAGGGAAGAAAACAAATATCAATCTTTTGAAGTGCCATGTCATAAAACTACATCCATAACAGGTAAAATTAAGCGGAAGAGAAATAAAGTAGCTTAAACGAAAACTGTTATTGAAAACTGTATTGAAATACCTGGAAATTCGAAACGAATGGGAGAATATCGATTAGTGCTGAGACTGAATCTCACGGGTGTTTTTGCAGAATGTGAGTGGGATATCTGAAATGTGTTAGACTGATAGAATATTCAAAGTTCAAGAGCAGTGGTCCGTAGCATCCAGAGTAACAAGAAATGCAGGTGATGTGTAAAGGAAGATAAACCTGATGAAGATGAAGATTCTGCGTGTGTGTGTGTGTGTGTATATATACATATATATATATGATTATTATCACTTTTGTACGTGATTCATTTATCACACATTGCCATATAGGTGGAAAATAAGAAACGGGTTGTAGGTCCTACACCTGTTTCTTATTTTTCACCTATATATATATATATATATATATATATATATATATATATATATATATATATATATATATATATATATATATATATATATATATATATATATATATATAATGTATATTAATGTGAGTGGATGAAGCTACTCATCGAAGTTTTTTGTAATCATTCATTGTTGTGCAGTCATAGGGTGAATGATACATAAATGATAGTTTTCACTAATTTTACACATGCAGTTTTTTTTATTTTAAAATATTTAGCTATGAATAACAGACCCAAAGTGAAGTGGTAAGCTTACTACCCCGACAAAAATTCTGTCCTATTCCTTTTGGTTAACTGAATACAGGCGCCAATTACTGTATGCATTTTGCCATTAGTTCTTCTTTGGAGGGGTGGCTAGAGCGCTCGGTTAGCACGCTGTTGGCCCAGCGTTCGAGTCTCCGTCCGGCCAGTGAAGAATTAGAGGAATTTATTTCTAGTGATAGAAATTCATTTCTCGTCACAATGTGGTTCGGATTCCACAATAAGCTGTAGGTCCCGTTGCTAGGTAACCAGTTGGTTCTTAGCCACGTAAAATAAGTCTAATCCTTCGGGCCAGCCCTAGGAGAGCTGTTAATCAGCTCAGTGGTCTGGTTAAACTAAGATATACTTAACTTTTATTATACCAGTGAGCCATTAGTGACTGTATCCGCTAAGTCGTAAAGATGGTATGGTGGGTAAAGTCACTTCACCCTATGTTCCAACCCAAAACGGAATACCTACGAATTTTGGTCATGGTAAGGGTATTTATCACGTGTAATTCCATGTAGGTGTAAGATGCAGTATTAATAGGTTATTTATGGCTAGATGTATATTCTCTCTCTCTCTCTCTCTCTCTCTCTCTCTCTCTCTCTCTCTCTCTCTCTCTCTCTCTCTATATATATATATATATATATATATATATATATATATATATATATATATATATATATATATATATATATATATATATATATATATATATATATATATATATATATATATAAATATATATATATTAAATGTATAAATATATGTATATATACATAAATATGTATGTATAAATATATAAATATATATATATATGTATATAAATATATGTATATATATATATATATATATATATATATATATATATATATATATATATATATATGTGTGTGTGTGTGTGTGTGTGTGTGTGTGTGTGTCTGTGTGTGTGTAAGTATGGAATAAATAAATGAACAAACTAAAATGCAAATTGGTCCCTGGGAGAATATTCCTCCTCGACACGCTGAATTTTCAAATATCCAGAAGAAAATTCAATTTAATAACCTCAACTTTATAGGGGCCTCTCTTTTTTGTTTTTTTGTTTTTTTTTGTGTGAATTTTATCTCGCCAAAAAAAAAAAAACGTTAGGGCGTTAAGGGGTAACTGGAAACTTTAGAGCCAACTCTGGAAACAAAGTTGGAAATGACCATGTAGTTTTTCTCTCTTTTTTTTCTTTTATAAAAAACGAAGTTTGGCGGTTGGTGTAGAATGGAAAGAGGGGAGAAAAACTGGAGAAAAAAAGGGGGCCTCTCAAAATCGGGAGGCTATAAAGGGAAGTTCGCATTGTGATGCTAATAAGACAAGGCGTTGCATTTTAGGCCGTAAAAGTTGCTCGCAGACGTGAAGGTACTTCGGGTTGAAGGAGAGACTAACAAATTGGTTTTATGCCTGTGGCTCGTATTGACTGAAGATAGGGAAGGAAAGAGAGAGAGAGAGAGAGACAGAGACAGAGAGGTGGGGGAAGGGGGAATAAGACCCAAAATACGGTTTCTACCTCTGACATTCGTTACCTGAGGAAAGAGAGGGATAGTGAAAAATTAATTATTGAATGTATTCTGGTTCCGGAAAAAGGAAGAAAATAACAAACTTTTTTGTTCATGTAACAAATAGTATATTTGGTGTTCACTAATGGTGTCAGAAACTATTTTGCCTTTTGATAGTTATAATCAGTGTAAAATATAAGCTGTATGAAAAGTTTGTAAACGCTCCCTTTTATTTAGTGGTCAAGATATTTTTTTATTTATTGGTCGAGAGATCAAAGCTAATATAGCTGCACGAATCAAGTTCCTTGACTTACTTTATGGAAAGTGTTCGAGTTTTCATCCTAGGTGACGACGTGCCCTTCACTTAAAAGAATTAAGCAAGTTGGATAAATACTGATAAGGAGTAGAAGAATTTGTTATCCATCAGGTTTCCAGTAAGTTTTCAGAAATGAGGTCGCTAGCCCCACGCCGTCTTTAACCCTCTTTTTGCCACCACCACAACCGTCTAATTACCAGGTATAGCATCCACTGCTTATGTGAAATGAGGCGCTTAAGTTTATGATGTAGCTTACCCATCTGCGCATCCTCGTCAAATAGTATTCCTTGGGCCTCTCATTTGCTAGGCAAGATATTAATAAATTATTAACATTTTTTTCTTGATATTTTGTAACGGTGAGCTCAGTTTCAGAGAAACAGAAGTAGAAGGTGGAATAAAAACAATGAGCAGAAATGAGAAATTGGGTGAGGGAAGAAAAATTATTTGAGGTGCAATTGCATGGCATAACATTATGTGCAGGTATACAGGAGGAAGGTAGGTTGGTCAAAAGGAAAGTGATAAACAAAGGAAGTGTTTATAAATGTCTTATGGAAATTTTTAGCACAATGGGTTCATCTAGAGTTCACCAGTCAATGTGCAAATGTGTCTTTCTCTGGAAACATCCCTGGTAGATGAAAATATATATATACACGTTTTAGTCAGCATAGACTACTTCAACAAAATAAGTCTGTTCAATAACAGAAACAATGTTCCGACTTTATAAAAAAAAAAAAAAAAAAAAAAAAAAAAAAAAGGCATCCAAGTATGCAGGATAAGCCCTACTGGAAAACAAACTGTGTTGAATCAATTAACCCAGTGTATACACACTCTGTCGACCAATTCACCCACTACACATCGCGTGAATTTAGAATTCTGCTGTACAAATTGCTGTTTGTTCAAATAATTCTCAGCACTGTTTCCATCAGAACATTTCGCCTGATTCTGTTTTCTTTTGCAAATTTCTCGGAGCGACTGATGTGACTCGAACGATTTTCTCGGTCTGAAGAACATTAGTTTTAAGAACTTTTTGTATTATTCGTGAGATGTTTTACTTTGTTAAGTTCTTTAAAAACTTGGAGTCTTTTCCCTACTTTCTTTCAAATAAACGGTCAGTCTGGATTAACATTGTGGATACGCATGAGACCTGAACCTCATTCTAAAAATACGTTGAGAAAATTAATGGTAACGTATTCTGGGGCCACACCCTCCATGAAAAAAAGAGAGAGTATGCCCCGGTTCAGAAAGTTGACGGTTCGACCCCGGTGACCCAGCCGCGAATAGGTACCGTCGGGCTAGCAACCGCATCCCTACGGACTTAGTAAGAACTGGACCATGACTTAAAAGGAATAAAGCCGCATAGCGAATACACTGTTCATATGCATATGCATATATATATATATATATATATATATATATATATATATATATATATATATATATATAATGCAATAGGTAACCAAAATGCATATATATATATAAATATATATATATATATATATATATATATATATATATATATATATATATATATATATATATATGACAAATATATGCGTAACAAATAACCGTAGATAACCGCAGGAAAGGTGAAAATTAAAGACCAAGTACCAGGCGCTTTCGTGTATTGCTTACACGTCTTCGTTTGGTATCTGGTCTTTAATTTTCACCTTTCCTGTGGTTGCCTACACATGTATATATATATATATATATATATATATATATATATATATATATATATATATATATATATATATATGTGTGTGTGTGTGTGATTTTTCCCGTGTTTAGTTTTCATCCGGGAGAACGTAGCCGCAACTCAAAATTTCCAGTTTTCTTTCGCGCGTTTTTTTTTTTTTTTTTTTTATTACAGCTAATTTGTGTTTATTTCCTCTTGGGGTTCATGTCTACTTTTAACAAGAATATTTCCAATTGAAACCATTCGTTTTTAACATTTTCACTCTTATCTGGAGTATCCAGTCAAATGGGTCATTCTTTTTTTTTTTCTAAGTTTCTCCAGTATTTTACTGATATATTTTTAGTCCATAAACTGAAAACGGTCAAGAAAATTTTTCTACCGTCTCAAAAAGTATATTTTAACCTTTCAATGAATTATTTTTTTGTGTGTTTTAGTGTATAGGGTCATGAAATTTAAAACCAATCGAGAAAACCTACAAATTAATGCAAAATTATTTAGGTTTTTTTGGTAAGTTACTGCCTGTTCAACGTTTTCTTTTATGTTTGTAAAACCTGAACTACAAAATTCCCTTTGTTATTATATTCCCTTGATGTTACAACTACCAATTTATTCAGTATCATAAATAATAACCAGATTCGAGCCCTCAGTATAACGCGTGTTCCCCCACGTTCATTATTCCGGCTACACCCTACCTACACCGTGAGTTTACTATAATGCTTAATCTTCTCGCCCTTTACAGTTGGGCTTGTCGTCGTCCTCGTTGTATTATAACAGGATCCCTAATCTTTTTATTTATAGTAAATGCAGTTTTCGACACTACTGCACGAGGCAGCTATTTGTTTTCGTATTATTTAATAGTTTGAGAGACGCAGTATTTGTTGTTCATGCGTCAGTTATGCCATTACGTTGTTTGGATAATATAAATGGTAGCTAACTTGTTATGGCATGTGTTATTACTCGTATGAATTAGCTGTGGTTCTTATTATGTTATGCCAGTTTGTTATAGGTTAGCGTGGTGTCTCTCCCAGATCTCTAGTCTTTTCTTTAAGCCTTTCTTGTTTATTTTTTAGATGTTGTTTAAGCAATATTGGTATTACGAGGAAGGTCACTTTTTCAGAGAAATGGTTCGCATTAATGTGCAGAATATCCCATGCAATCCAATTGTCTAAGAATGATGTTCCTTTCGCCGTAGCTATTTGTTTTGAATGTTGCAATATCTCCGTGGAAACTGAGTCACTTTGCTCCACGAGAATACGCGCAGTAATAATAATAATAATAATAATAATAATAATAATAATAATAATAATAATAATAATAATAATAATAATATAGATAGGTAGAAAGTAAACGACCATGCTTCCATGGAAAATTTTGCAGCAAGAAAGATAACAGCAATCCGATCCATTTACAAAGATGCAATTGCAAATACTCATTCGTTTTTGGATATACATGACAAGGTCTGTTTTTTTCTGTATAAATCTGATTTAGACGTTTTTAAGCATTAACATGTCTGAATAGATCCTACTAACTAGGCAAAAAGTAACAGCCCTGACAGGCACAAGGTCAGCTTAAGATAGCAGTGAAACGGGTTAATACAATATTTTATTACCCTTTCTGACTTCGGAATGAAGTAAAAGTGGAGCACCTCGCAATAAAATATCGTCTCTCTTGAACTGCCGAATAGAAATAAAATTTCCAAAATATCTGTCCATTTTCGCTATGACTGCTGTAGAAGTTATATCAATATTAAACAGATAGGTTAAATATTTTATTACTTTTCACGGTGTGTGAAATCCTTTGCACCAAATTATGTAGAAAATGGTTCATCAAAAGAATCTTTCAATATAAGTAAGAAGTTAGGAATACTTATGAATACCAATTTCAGCTGAATATATAGAGGAATAATAATGAAGTCTACTGGATATATATATATATATATATATATATATATATATATATATATATATATATATATATATATGTGTGTGTGTGTGTGTGTATATATATACATATATATATATATGTGTGTGTGTGTGTATGTGCATGTATGTATGTATGTGTATATATGTACACAAGCACATAGGAAATTTACCCCATCATTGACAGGTCGGATTTCAAGAATCCAGCTAGCAGTAGACCATCTAGGAACAGACAACATTAATAGCTAACAAAATATAAAGCGCCTACATCATCATTAATCCAGGAGTCAGCCCTGTTTTGAGGTAATTAGGTCCATTGTATGAAGTAACTAAGAAATAATAATAATAATAATGGAGTAAATCTAAGAATAAAGTTCTTGAAGAATTTCCGTATCTTTATAGATTATATTATAAGCGTCTTTTTCTTTTATTTTTAGAATTGTTTTTATGCATGAACTATTAATTCTTTCTTTTAGCTAGACATTCTCTTGTGTATGACAGTTTTCACTGTTTATTCAAATAAAGGAGAATTACAGTGTGTTTCCTGCTCTAATAGAGGTTGTTTTTTTCATTTGATTTAGAACTAACAAATTAACACATATGTCCACCTCGCAGAAATTCATCTTTCTCGCTTTCACTCGCGCGCGCGCACACACACGCACACACTCGTAAAGCGTTACGTGAGGTAACTGTATCAATCGCCCCTTGGAGAAGCAATTGCCACTCAGAACATCGGCGAAATTCCAACAGAGCGGAACAAATAATTCGTTCAGATTCAGACGTCCAGATCCGTGCTTCAACACTGCCGCACAATTTCAGTCAGATTGGTGATGGGGAAGGAAGGAAGGAAGGAAGGACGCCTTCGCAATTGCTCGTGTGGCTAAACCAACAGGACTACAGTGTTTTCATTTGCAGGTATAATGGCAGAAAGATGACGTCCGGACGTTGCGCGACACTTTTGTCGCTGATGCGTTTGAACTTGATGTTCGACAGAGCGTTTTAGAACCATCACGATGGAGAATAAGGAAAAATACGGAAAAGCTGACTCTCTCTCTCTCTCTCTCTCTCTCTCTCTCTCTCTCTCTCTCTCTCTCTCTGATTGCTGAGCAAGCTTGGAATAGGCCAGTTTTACTTTTGTTTTTATTTTAGGTGAAGGATGGTGATGGAGAGACGTCAGATCTCTCTCGTCCTATCTTCTTGCACATAAGGTTAACAAGTTTTGAGTAAGCCATTTTTATTTCGTCATTTAGATGTGGAGTGGTGACAGGAGATGATACTAATCTCTCTCTCTCTCTCTCTCTCTCTCTCTCTCTCTCTCTCTCTCTCTCTCTCTCTCTCTCTCTCAATCTTCCTGTGTGTCTGTCTGTATCTATACCTGTATGTATGTTATATGATATATATTTTTTTTACACGTGTGTGTGTGTTTTATCTCTTTTGCATGTATTTAGATCTACCTTCTTGCATGCTTGTGTGTGTGTGTATGTGTAGCCTATTTGTGTGCGTGTGTGTGTGGCTGCCCTGAGTGGAAACACGTATGCCAGCAACCTCTGGCACCTGCATCTTCTCACAAATAAGCCCTGGAAATTGTTGAACAAGGCTGGAGTCCAACTGGCGCAACAATACCGAAATGAGATGCAAATAGATAAGTCATCGGGAATCGGGTTTGCTGCTTAGCAAAGCGAGCAATGGACTCATTACCTCTTTGTATTCAAGAATTCACCAGGAGTTTATAAAACGAATGGGAATAGTGGCTTGCAAAATTTTAATAGAATAACGATTGGGAGCATGGTTTTTCTTTCTTATACGCAATCATTTATGTGTGTGTGTGTCTAAAACATTATACTAAATTGCACATAAGTACAGCGTTTTATATGCGTATATATATATATATATATATATATATATATATATATATATATATATATATATATATATATATATATTGTATATAATGTCTGAGAGTTTGAGTCTGTTTGAATGTCTGTAAAAATGGCTATTAGTAGGAGCAAAGAGATATCAGAAAGACTGAGCATTAAAAATTAATATGGATGATTGAAGAATGGAATTGATTAATTATGTCTTGGCATTTGGGTTTTAATGAGATAGACGATGGCAGGATGATAGATATGACTCGCGCAAAAAGTGAAGCAAGAAGATTATCACGATGTAACTCTAGTTGTATATATAAAAACCCAAGCTGGAATTTATGAGAACGCAGGACCAACTCTCCTCGTTGGAATGAATTGTGGATGCTGAATGCGAACAAATGTAAAAAAAAAAAAAAAACCTGCTGTGATGAACTGTTTGCTTAATTTATTTTAGAACGAAGGGTTGAAAATGTGAGAAATGGCCGCATGAGATTAGGTGGTTTTGCGTGTTTTTAGACAGTTAGATACCATGGAGAAATTAAACGACTATATGTTGATGAAAAATTTTCATAATCCGGACATTATGCGACGAATGACGAGAAGGGAACTGAGATCTTTTTAGGTAAATAGTAGATAAGAGGCTTGAGTGAATTTAAAGGGTCTGTACTTACTGCTGATGAGCCATCGGTTAAGGGTTATTTCATGAGGGGGTTCATACTTAGGGTTATTGTACATTGAATGTTTCATTTTTATTTAGGAACCATCACTTGTAAATGGAAACCAGTTGTTGATGTATACATTATAATTATATATATATATATATATATATATATATATATATATATATATATATATATATATATATATATATATATATATATATATATATATATATATATATATATATATATATATATAAATAATCATTAACTGGTTTCCCTTAAAAAGTCGTTGTTCCTGAGTTTAAAAAAAAACAGTTATTGATACAATAATCCTAATTGTGAACCTCTTAACGAAAATAAGACTTAACAGATGGCTCATCAGCAGTGAGTATATATATATATATATATATATATATATATATATATATATATATATATATATATATATATATATGTATGTATATAATGTGTGCTTTTATTTAATTTGTGTTTGCTGCAATTTATGTAGAGAAAACAAACAAGTAAAAGTAAAACAAAAGAAAACAATCTTACGTAAAATGTCCTTGGGAAGTCTTCCTACGTTAGACTTTGCAATATTCAGGATCTGGAGATTAGGTCTGGGATAATTGGGTATCAGAGCCTGGAAAAAATAATTGATAATTATATAAGTATTAATTCATCATAACTCCTAGGTATCTGAGATTATTATTCATAGGTATCTGAGACTATTATTCATCATGGCATTTTCAATCATCCTGAGTAACCACACAATCCGTCACAGTTCTGAGATGACTGAAAAAATGTGAAAAACACAGATGTTAAGATAAGAATTACGTACTGATAATATTGCGATAATAACAACGTGGAATATTGTAATCGTAAAATCATATCAGTTCATTTTTTTTATACTTTATATGGATGGTCTCCATATGTATACCCCGTTGTGTAAGCATTTGTGCGCGCAGTCATACTTATGGATACTTTCGCAATTATATTCCCTTAAAGTAGACTATCAAAATGAAGCCAGGAATTGCTTGGCACTGCCAAGATATATTTAGGACAGAAAGAGAACAGAAAATCAAAGTGGAGAAAAAATAGTTTTATTACTCACCTTATGAATCAAATCGGGTCCTTGTGCATTACGGCACGTGATCGAGACATCCCCTTCGCCTGACGTAGAACACGAACAGGGCCAAATCAGTTGGCCTGGGACGCAGCCATCTTGGTTAGATGGTTTTAAAATTTGGGTCAATTTATCTTCTGTCGACATTTTTTCTGACGCCCTTCCGCCTGCATGTGTCAAGTCCTCTTCTATTTCGTCGGATGTAAACAGCGTCAAACGGTGGGGATCAGTTCCATAGTCCTCTCTCAATGTCCACCAGAGTTCCAGAAGGAACTCTTCCTCTGAAGACTCCGGGTGCTCCTCGTCATTCTCTTCCGAGGGGATTAGCTTCATCTCTTCATTTATTTCACCCCCGATAAGGATCTCCACTGCATCTTGCCCACCACCTGTGTTAAAAGATTTTATCTTCCCCCAATTTCGCGGGCCACTCTTTTCCAGTTCCCTCAAGAGGTCGTCGTCCTCGGATGACCCATGAAGGACCGCAGCGACCCTTTGGAAGACGATAACCGCAAGGACGCTTAAGGAGATCTTCACGATAAGGGTCATCTGGAAGCACATTAAATATGAGTCAGGTGGCTGGAAAATTGAAATCCCGGAGGAGGTTTCCCAAGTTTTGCTCTCTTTAAATATTGCTCTTTAAGGGCCAGAAAGATGCTGGAATGCACGCTCTTTGCGGTTATTTCGTATATGTAGCAATGTTAAAACAACTATTTTTCAAACCTGGAATGCACGCTCTTTGCGGTTATTTCGTATATGTAACAATGTTAAAACAACTATTTTTCAAACCTAAATACTTCTCATTGATAGTTTTGGCTTCGTATATGTAGATATGCTACCTTTTGTAACCAGGGGTTTTATGTCACTATTGAGAAGTGTAGAAGAGTTCATCATGCTATTTGAAAATAAGAGGCATGAACATGTACTATGCTATTATGGACCCTATAACTGTTTTTCCATAGATAGTAGAAGACTGTACTTTAGGTAGCTAGTGAAGTTCCCGGGATGCTGAATAATTAAAATAGCTGCCATTTGTTTCAGGTGAAGATTCAAAATAATAATAAGGAATTACCACAATTGGATGAGATGCAAACCTTCATTCACACACACATAGGCGCGTGTGTGCACACACACACACACACACACACACACATATATATATATATATATATATATATATATATATATGTGTGTGTGTGTGTGTGTGTGTGTGTGTGTGTGTGTACGTTCGTGCTCATGCACCCATGCGTGAGAGTAAGGAGTTCCCCTATTTTATGTCTAAAATGTACTTTAATTAGCATACGAACAACATTTTCTGGGCAGTTTACACACAGCTGCATGACTTCATGGAATTATTACTTTCATTTACGATGCAACGTTAACGTAATTGACAATAGTTGAGAGAGATGGAGCTATAATAAGAAAGCATCTGTCACACGCAGGTTATTTACGTTTGAACATTATTTTATCATGAAAAACGTAAGAACTAGAAAGAGCCAAGGGGAAGTAAAGACAAGCGAGAATTCGATATGTTGATTGTATCGAACAGAGTCGAGTTTTTACATCTGTCGTATTGCGCTTTATTATACCGTTCGGCTTTCCTAAATTCTTTTTTGATTTTGGTCATTGATTAAGTTTAAGTAAAAGTATTTGTATGTGCAGTTTTAATGTAAATACATCAGTGTCTCTCTGTTGATAGATTTCACCCACAAAGGAGGACACATTCAGAAATTTACCTAATACAGTTTTAAAGCTCGCTGTAACTGAAAAAAAAAAAAACATGTTTAAGCCATTCAAATATTCGTTTCGGTTCACCAAATTAACTGACTTTAAACATCCCACATATAATGCTGGTTTAATTCATTCAAAAATACTGTAGATTCCCGGCAAAAAAATTCGATCAATGGATGCAATACCGTTTTGATATAAGAAGTGAATTAAGTAAGGCGATGCGATAGATCATCAACTTTGCCCTCAAAGTTTATACTCTCATAGCTGTTCGAAGCCTGGATCTCGGCGAGCGCTGAGCTTCTTAAACAACAAGAGAGGGGACGAACTTCCATCTAACTTCAGTATCGTGTTCAAGTGTCAGTGGGTCATAATGAGGCCCGAAATTATGATAC
>NC_089760.1:28785000-28795000 GCF_040412425.1 Macrobrachium rosenbergii
ATACGCTTTCTTGTTTTCTTTTCGTAATCAGGCCATACGATTTATATATACTCGTAATGAAATTGTAGAAAGCATAAGCACATTTATTATATATATATATGTGTGTGTTTATATATATATATATATATATATATATATATATATATATATATATATATATATATATATATATATATATATATATATATATATATATATATATATATGTTATATATATATGTATATATATATATATATATATATATATATATATATATATATATATATATATATATATATATATATATATACAGTATGTATATGTATTAAATATCTGTGCTTTATAAAAATGTTAAATTTAATCAATTATTTGTATATACATAACAATTTGAGACATACAGGCCCTGAAATTAGTAGCTGTACATAACATTCTATCTTCAGTAATAGCAGTAATTTAACCCTCTGATAAATATCCAAGGAAAAGGAAAGAATGAATATAAACAAGAGTGACATTATAAAGGAATGCAGTTGCAGTCATGGTAATACAACGAGCAAAAATGTGGCCCTGAAATCATATTCACATTTATAGCCATTATATTACCAAGACTGCAACTACATTGTTTTGTAATAAAAATCTTGTTGATATTCATTTTCGCCCATTTCTTGGATATCTAATGAGAGGTTTTAATTACTGCTAATTATTGAAGGCACGATTCCATATACAGGCCCTCTATCAAAGTTACAATATCAGAATAAGTATGATTTTAGAATATTTTGTTTTTTAAATTACTTTAGAATGTTTTGCTTTTTAAATTACTTTAGAATATTTTGCTTTTGAATTACTTTAGAATATTTTGCTTCTTAAATTTCTTTAGAATATTTTGCTTTTTAAATTACTTTAGAATATTTTGCGTTTTAAATTAATTTAGAATATTTTGCTTTTTAAATTACTTTAGAATATTTTGCTTTTTAAATTACTTTAGAATATTTTGCTTTTTAAATTACTTTAAAATATTTTGCTTTTTAAATTACTTTGCTAAGGTGGAAATCCACCCACTGCTACATCTGCTTTGAAAACCAAGAGTTGTGATATAATTACCCGTTTACTCCCATCTTACGGAGAGTAAGCGCGTTTTTTTTATTGTGTGCAATCGTATGTATGCGCTATTTTTCGTTATAATTTCCATGTATTGCATATATATATATATATATATATATATATATATATATATATATATATATATATATATATATATATATACACATACAGTATATATATGTGTGTATGTGTACATTTGTGTTCATATAATAGGTGATTACGGAAATTGTAACAAAATGTATGAATGTTTGCATACATACACATAAACTCACAGATTTGTCTATCTCTGTTGTGGTAATCCCAAGTTAACTTTTAATGAATTCACTTTAAAAGAACACTAGAGTAAAAAGGAAGAATAAAACCTCCTCTAACCTTGCCCTCTGCCATTCTGAAACAGCAACCTGTTAAAAGATCTGGAATGGAAATGAAATGGAAAATACGAATGAAGAAAAGCGACTTCATTAAACCCTAAGAAAAACCTCTGGACTTTTAAATGACAGAATTACCTTAGCTCGGGCCATTACCAGCGGCTAGTAATTCCAGTCTCCCGAATCCTGGAACCGACAGTGTCAATGAATACCAGCAGCCGAGTAGCTAAGGGTCATTGGATATCGTTAAGCAGTGCAAATTTATGCTGGAAACTTATAAGAGAGATTCTGAATAGCGGGAATCCGTTGCATTTCAACCTCTCGAATTTCTGCCTTCGCTGCTTCTCTGATGAGAGCGAACGGGATACTGCAGAGAGGGAGACAGACAGACAGACGTACAGACAGATAAATAGAAGCGAAAGCAACATTCCAGAGAGGGAGAGAAAGAAAAGGAAATGAAAGCAACGCTCCAATGAGGGAGCAATGGGCGCCCACTTGCTTGGAGTGGATATGCATTGGCAGTTTGCATTTTAATATTTACATGCTTAAATCTAATTCGAAATCGAGACGGAATGCTCATATAATCAGCATCTCTTGATGTGAGTTTTGTTTTGACTTTACTTATACGAATGATGTTCAAGAATAAATTTGATTTGCATTACCATTTAAAGTTGCCAGAGTAATAAGAGGAAATATGGTAACTTCCATTAAGAGGAATAAATTCTGGAGGAATAAATTCTGGTCTCTTAAGTCTTTGATGGCTTGGATACATAAACTCAACTCGATCTTCTGATGTTAGATTGCACATTTACTTTGCCTTTATAGAGAGCTCTGTTCTTTGGCGTTTTAACATTTACTTAATAGAGTCAAGCAATAGAAAATGAAAAAAATCACAAGATCTGATATTTGGCCTTTCATGTAGTTTCTGCCAATAAACTTCTGTGGTTCATCTTTTGAAAGTTATTTGTAAGGGAAAAAAAATTAATCTAAGGGGGCGGGGGAAGGGACACTTTTTTTTCGGTGAACTATCGAATGACAAAGAATCGTAGTGGGGAAGAAATAAAATGCCTCCCAATCTTCTTAAAAATTTTATTCAAGTGCATATTATTTTATGATAAAACTGACAGGTAACTCTTGATTACACGACTAATTAAATAAAAAAAAATACAAAGATTGTTACTTTGTATGTAAGAGAAGAGAAAATTCTGCAATTCCTGCGCTCATCCCGTGTAATACTTTGTTAATCCACGAGGAAAGTTAATGATATACTGACGATTTAATGCTCATCGCATGTCACTAAGCATAGTCCCAGTTGTTGCTTTAAACAATTTTTCTCTTTAAATGAAGTTCTTATGAGTGTAAGCAAAATGAAAAGTGATATCCGCTGACTGATTTATGCCGTACAAAATATCTGTCGGTATAGGAATATTGTCTGTCTCGAAAAGATGAATGTTTCCATGTTAAAATTTGTATCTTTGAGTATCACCTCAAACACAATTTCCTTTCCTTAGTGATCTGTATTTTTCATATTTTTTTGCTCATTGTTAAGGCCCGTCCAGACGATCGAGCACAGCTCGACGGGCACTGCCCGCAGACGAGCAAAGCCCACAGGTACAAATGCAGTGTTGTCCACACGGTGCCTAACTGGCCCAGTCAAACCCGGGCACAGCTAGAGCGTGTGGTCGTTCAGTCAGGACCTGCAGACTGTTTGCGGTACGATAACTACTAGTATGGTGGCCACTAAGAAGAATCTGAAGAAGAAAGCTCTGTATAGCCTAATAATTGCTGTGTGTATATGTTCAATTGTGCATTCCAAAGGCAAGGGTGTCCCGATAAAGTTCTATGAGATGTAGTACATGAGGTCTCGACCACTGATCCATAGCGAAAGCAGAGACAGACATGTCTGTCTAAACACTCGAGTGAACAATGACAACGGCTCTGCCCCTTGCCTCCATAGGAAGCCTCGTGTGCCTGGCAGTGGCGTCATATTACCGGCCACGGCAGTGTCCGGTGCTTTCGCTAACAACCAACACAGGAACTTTGCCCGTGTTTTAGCGGGCACAAGCGGTAAACTTGTTAACGGGCAAACTGCCCGCTTGTCCACTCGGGCAATGCTCGATCGTCTGGACGGGCCTTAAGTTATCATTAATTTTGTCTTTTTCAACTTGACTTCTTTCTTTTCGATCCGTTCTTTCCTCTTTTTTAATTATGGCATTCACTTCAAGCGTATTCTATGAGAATTCGCGTGTCTTTAAGTAATAATAATAACGGTCGTTCTGGAATTGATTCTTTACCGACCTGAACGCTATGGACACGTGCCATTAATCCCACTGTACCTTTGTTCCCCCAAGCAGTGAATTGTGTTCCAAATAATTATTTAACTGATGGGTCGTAGCCAGAGTTCAGAAAGCCATGGAGTTAACAAATTTATACCAAAGGAAATACTGAAAGCCACAGCCTCTGAAAAAAAAAGCTCGTTACGCAAAAGGAAAATACATTAGCAGTTAAAGGAAGATGTTGAAGTGTCTGGCCTTTTTCTGTGAAACTATCCACCATTAGGGGATGCGACTTCTGAGTGAATTATAATCAAATGAGAACTGAAGTCTCACTACACGCAGCAGTACCTATCATTCGTATTTACTGGAATATGGCACTATGTGATAATGTTTGGTTGGCTTCAGAAGGATTAACTGTCAGAACCCTGGTTGGCAGTAGTGAACGTAATATCAGTTACCTTTACTAACTACGAAAAGGAAAATATGTTGGAAATTCACAGAATGTGAAAGAGGGAGATCCATTTACACTGGCAGGATTTAACCAATAAAATTAATTGAGGGAAAATTATGTGAATCCATCAAAAGGAAGACGCGGTAAAGGTAAAACTGTTAGTTTTAATCAGGCCTGAGAGAGATATCTGACACCTTGAGAAGTGAGACCATTAAAACAGACCAAATTTTGTATCATTTTTCAAAAGTATATTGTTGTATAGAACAAGGAAAAAAAGCTACTAACATACTAGGAAATCTTAATGCCCATATAAAGTGGAGTAAATATGGCAAAAAAAAAACAGGAGATAAAGTAAAATAAAGATGCAAATGACAAATAGTAAACAAAGATACTGGTAGAAATATGCAAGAATACACAGAAAAATGTATATGATAATGTAAGCTGCTCTCCCCTAAAACACAACTATAATTTCAGAAGAGATTTGTTATTTAGACTACTTTCTGTTTATTTATGTACATATATATATATATATATATATATATATATATATATATATATTATATATATTATATATATATATATATATATATATATATATATATATATATATATATATATATATGAATGTATGTATGTATGTATGTATGTATGGAGCACAGTGGTACAAATTTAATAATGCTAGGGTGGCAGTACAAACGAGCGTACAGACAGGTGCAAAATATGACACCCGAAAGGAAACAGTAGTCGTAACCTTGTTGAGTCCGAGGTCAGTGTTCCATTAACAAATTTCGTTTTTCCATGCAGGTAGGCTGACTTCTTTGTCATTAAGCCCAGGCAAACTACCTTAAAATTTACACATTTTACAGTTATCTTTCGATAAAATGGAACAAGATTATACATTCGTAAGCTGATATTTATATTCTCAAAAACGTTTTCATTTTTTGTAAAATTGGATTCTTTTATATTTTTTTTCTCAACTTCTTGCTAGAATAAAGTAGCTTTTTAAGCACCTGTACAGTTGATATCATGCCTGTTTTCTCTAACATGGCCGAAAATTGCAAGTTTTTTTTTTTACCTCTTGTATACTTTATTCTGAAAACCTTGAAATCGGAATATTAAATGAATAAGGCAGGTAACTCCATTCTTTTAAAACAATGACTCCCAGCACTGAAGACGTGTTCCCATACATTTTTCAGTGTATAAAAGTAATTAAGTTTATCGCCAATTTTAGATACAATTTTTTTCTGGGCATCTATTTTGCATACATTCTCACAGTCACATACGTCTGTAAACCGTAAAAAGACACATCGCGAGCTTCTTCGTAACAAGAGAGTTAAGATAAAAAGGATGGGAATAGTCACGTCGAGAAAAAGGGGTAAACGCGAGAGGGAAATAGGAGCTGGTCGGGAATAGTAGGTTCGGTGTGGTACAGTCTCCTTCCACAATCCCATCCGTTTTACATGCAAATGCATCTACCAGGTCAGGATACCCGTCGCACATCTGACCGGTGATTCATTTCCATCAGGTTCCATTCGAAGGTAGATAGCGTTGGGTGGGATTGTAGAGCAGGATTTTTAGCTTCTAGGACCACATTCTATTGACGGAGCATCAGTTGCGAGACGTTACGGAAACATCTTTCGAGGGAATCTCTTACATATATTTACTTATCTGGAAAGGAAATCCCGTAGCTTACGCAATGCAATGCTATTTGCGGATCTGGGTCAGAAGAGAGAGAGAGAGAGAGAGAGAGAGAGAGAGAGAGAGAGAGAGAGAGAGAGAGAGAGAGAGAGAAGGGGGAGGGGGAGGGGGAATGTAAGGCCAGTTGGAATTCAGTTGTATATAACTATAGGAAGTGAAACGGGCATCATTAATTGCTGTAAGACTTTGTTAGGCTTGCATATCTGTTTGTACTTATGAAATGTATTTATTGCTTGCCCTGCATTCTTGAAATTACCATTCCCACGCTGTTTTTAAATGGACATTGCGCACAGTCTGTATCTTTTACTCCTCTGTGTGTGGTGGTGGTGGTGGTAGTGGGAGGAGTTAAGCAGGTGGTGATGGAAACTACGCTAAGAGTTGGTAGGGGAAGAACTAGCGTCCCAAGATCTACAGAACTCATTCGAAGCAAATGTTACTGGTGTTATGGACGTCTAGGTGGTGGTTCGTGACCTTTTCTGGGTGACTGGGGCTGTACCTGGTGAAATGTCTACACTATTACTTAGTATAGCAAATGGGACTTTAGATTCTAGGGCCACTTAAGTAGAGGAAAATTGTCGCAAACGTGTATAATCAAGGAATATAAGTGTTTTGAACGTCAACTTCATCAGATAATTACTGTGAATGCTGTGCTACAAATCCAAGTAAGAGCCTGCAGTTTATGTATGTAAAATGGTTATTCTTGTAGATCGCCCAGAAATTGGCCACAATTAATTAATAGTTAATATCAGGGAATCTATGTTCCAAAATCGTGCATCCAGTAAACCTACCGAATTCCCTCTTTAAAATACCATTAAATCTTATGCTGCCCAATGCATTAAATACCCCTTACCTCGTTGCCAAATACAGAGCGCCTTTAAAATTAGTTTCCCAGCGGTTGGTTGATTAATTTGGATTAAGCTAACCCCGCGTCGGCTCAACTCCTTCCTTGCACAAAGGCGGCCCATAATGAGGTGTGAAAGCGAACACGAGGCTCTGGGTGCATCAGCCATCATGCCCAAAATGCACGACAACAAATCTCAACTGACGTTGCTGTAGGTTATTAATATTTACCGGGTAGTTTAGTTAAGGCCGCTCTCCACCCTCCGAGATGCCATTTTGTGGCTCCTTTTGTCGTCTCAGGTGACGCACTTTGATAGCATAAATTGGCTGTTGAGTAGAGTATTTATGATCTGTGACCTTTAGGGAACGCTGCAGTAAACTTTCCTTGTTATAGATACTCATTCGGTCTCACATTAATTTTAATGGGTTTATATATTTGTGTATACGAATATTCAATTATGGCTTTAAATACAGGAATTTCACTTATTGTACTCCTAAGCATACTGTTATTTGTAATTACATATACTGAGATCTGATATTTTGTCAGTTGTTAGTTTTCACATGGTATACTGATAATGCCCCAATTCTGGATATGAGGGTATGGTACCCAAATAACATGCTAAATTTTCACTTTCATTCTGAAAAAGAACAAAACTACTTATACGAAAGGGCGATGGTTTTTATCAACAAATATGGTATAATTGTGCAGGTAAATAAACATTTTTCTTGTATATATATTAGCGAAGAGAAGGATGGGACTGCCACTCAGGGATTGTAAACTGCGGCCCAAAATTACGGTTCCGGTTCATGAGTTTTGTAAAATCAAAACGAAAGAGTTATTTGCAATCTATGCATAATAGATTTTTTCATGAATAATCGAATTAATATTTTTTTACGTACCGGTAATTAATCACTTGTATTGCAGTTTTCATGGTAAAAACTATCGTAGGTCGTTAGAGAATGAGCAACAAAAAAACAGCATAACACAGTTAGACTGAACCTTGTAGTGCGTACGAACGCGCACAGCAGCGAAGCCCATCTGCAATTGTCTTTGTTAGTGTGATATATTTCAACTTAACGAGATATATATTATCACTGTTGAATAAGCGTAGCTCAACTCGGCAATTTATTACATTAATTGCCTGTGTATATGCAGTAGTTTTCGAGAGCCGTTTCCGTGAATATAAATGCCTCTGTTTCTGTATTTGTCGTTTTCGAAAATCAATCCATCAAGCAATCCGGATGAAGGGAGCTTTTCGAAGCGTTGTTTACTTATTGCAGTAAAGCTGAAATCGGATTATGCAATGTTTATTCTGACTTTACAATTAACGCGCTGCTGGGCGTGTGAATTTGGCATTGGTTTGAGTCTGTTCAAATAGCGAATATGGCTGGACATTTCCGGTGTGTGCGAAAATAGTTTATGAGCAGCGTAACATTGTGTAAATTAATTATTAGGGTGATTTCTGTGACGACGTAGTTTTCATTTGGATTTATTCGTATAAATGAATACTTGGCGCTGATTAATTATTGAATTTCCATACTCCTACATGGGAACTGTGTAAATGGTATTTCGACAGCCCGTATTCCTATAAGAATATTTATTCCGAACAAGTTAGGGCATTTAGCTGTTTATCTGAGAATGGAGAATAACAAGCCAAGACAGTTTTCACTGTGGTATCTCCAATAGAGCTACATATACGTACAAAGAGGGTCCTCAGCAGGACCAGAGAGAGAGAGAGAGAGAGAGAGAGAGAGAGAGAGAGAGAGAAATATGGATATTAGGTCTGAAGAGTGACCAGATGTGAAAGTTTAACAGGGTTCTCCAAGTGGAGGAAATTTGCATAAATTGAAGGACAAGTAGTCAGGAAAGTTTGCATATCAGGATTTTTACAGCAGAAGAATAAGGGAAATTTGCATATGCACCTTGAAGCTGACACGCTGCCAAGAAATTTACTCATATCCTTAGTCTTTAGATACTGAGTAAAGGAATTATATAATTAAGGAATGAAGAAAATACCTAGTTATGAAACGTTGCACTATGAACCTATAGATGAAAGTTGAAAAAAAATTATCCAGTTTCATCATGGAAGAGAAATACCGTACCTATGAGTATATCTGTAGGGTGTTGAAGCCAGTGGTTTAAAAAAGTCTACACTTATAAAAAAGACAAATAAATGAATTTTATACTGAAAGACAAATTCAATAAAACGAAGATTGAAAGCCAGATTCCAGCACTTGTGAATTATATAAAGAAAGTAAAGTGGGGTTGATAACAGAAAAACACTCCAAACCTTCACTAAAGCAACACCTATATACTATTTAACGTGGCTGATACTCAGAAACCGGCATTGAGCCTACTACACTTCAGTGAGTCTGATAGTCTATAGTTACGTAGGATACTTGGGTTTTTTTTCCACTACGAAGTTTCTTAGTAGTAAGGGAAAGGTTGGAAGATGTCAGATGCAAGAGGTTAGTCGGCTTCTTGAAATGATCCGCATTTGTTTCATTTTTGAAAGTAGGACTGCTGGACATTTAACCGGATAAAACTAAAGAAAATATATATAAAAAAACATTTCAACCAAGGAATCGAATGATACTTAACGGAAATTCACCCCGTAGGGGTGCACTGTAAGCATTGCTTAAGGTTCTTTGCAGCGTCCCTTCGACCCCTAGCTGCAATCCCTTTCATTCCTTTTACTGTACTACCTCCATTCATATTCTCTCTTACATCTTGGTATCCGCCCTCTCCAAACACTTGTTTCATAGTGCAAGTGGGAAGTTTCCTCCTGTTACACCTTTCAAACCCTTCTACTCTCAATTTCCCTTTCAACGCTGAATGATCTCATAGGTTCCAGTGCTTGGCCTTTGGCCTAAATTCTATATTCCATTTCATTGACGGAAATTCAGTTCTGGTTTGTGGACCCGAACTTTTGATACGTTTTAAATTATTAATATTCTGAATGTATTCACCAATTCCGATCCGCAGCTGAAGGCTCTTGATCTGATTATGTGAATGTTAAAGCCTGCATAACATATTTCCCGACTTAATAATTGACTTAAGGAAATTTGATTTTATATTTAGTGTTCCGTGTGTTTTTCATTGAAATTTACTGAATATACCAATGGAAATGCCTCTACAGATTCAAAATTTTTCATTTAATGTTATCGAATACAAACGTTTTGGAGATATTATCTTGCAGATATTATCAAGATGAAAATGATCTCACGGCGTCTGTGTTAGTTCCATTTGACCATTTCTTGTAGCAAAGTCAAGCTCCTCGTGAAATGG